>NW_028143551.1:0-71534 GCF_977018435.1 Lepisma saccharinum
AGACACAGGAACTGTTATGAAGGAATGAAATATTAATATCTTTATCTACACAGACACAGAGCCTTGCTGAGCATGAAACTGTTATGGGAATTGTTAGATGTGAAGAATAAATTTCACAGAGCTGTTATGGATATGGAGGAGAAGAATTGAAAGAAATAATATTTATACCCATCTACTCTGTCTCTAACAAAGCTATGTTGCTGTACAAATCCCACACAGACACAAAGCTGAGCATGGAACTGTAATAGAATTGTTAGTTGTGAAGAATAAAATTTAAATCTATACTAAATATTCATATATTTAACAGAGCTGTGCTTGCCTCACACAGACACAGAGCTGAACATGGAACTGTTATGGAATTGTTAGATGAGATTTGTTTGTGAAGAATGAAATAATTTTTAAATTTATACTTAATATCCCTATCTCTAACAGTTTTGCTCTACATAGACACAGAGCTGAGCATGGAACTGTTATGGAATTGTGAAGAATTGAACTAACAGAGCTGTGTTGTTTTGATGTTATTAGGTACAAATCCCCACATAGACACAGAGCTTAGCATGGAATTGTTAGATGAGATTTGTTTGTGAAGAATGAAATAATTTCTAGATGTTTCAATACTCAATATCCCTATCTCTAACAGAGCTGTGCTTGCCTCACACAGACACAGAGCTGTTATGAAGAAATAAATAAAATAATATTTATACCTATTTGCTCTGTCTCTAACAGAGCAGCTGTGCTGTACTGATGTTATTAGGTACAAATCCTTGCACAGACACAGAGCTGAGCATGGAATTGTTAGATGAGATTTGTTTGTGAAGAATAAGCCTTGTTGATATTTCCTCAAGACAGGAAATTTGTGACAATGTTTGTATCACCGACAGGAATAATTATTACAAGATTACAAATCACAGAACATGTGACAAATATTATTATAGTGATAGCCCAGTATGTATACAGGGAAGTGTTTGTAACAGCAGAGCTTGAAAAATACAGAAACACATCCAAATTATATTTTATTAGGGCTTTTGCTGAGATTCAGATCTCACCCAGTAAGGTTTCAAAACAATATGCATATCTCAAGCCGGGAGGCACAGATCCTATGTGATTGCCAGATTTGTACCTACCTATACCGGGAACAAGCCTCAAACACAGACACAGGGCGATGCTGAGATTTTTTGCTATGCTCAATTATACAATTGGAAAAAATAAAATTTATTAACAGAGCTGTGCTTGCCTCACACAGACACAGAGCTGAGCATGGAACTGTTATGGAATTGTTAGATGAGATTTGTTTGTGAAGAATAAAATAATTTTTAAATTTATACTTAATATCCCTATCTGCTAGCTGAGCATGGAACTGTTATGGAATTGTGAAGAATTGAACTAGTTAGAATTGAACAATGTTTTTATCACCGACAGGAATAATTATTACAAGATTACTTATAATCACAGAACATGTGGCAAATATTATTATAGTGATAGCCCAGTATGTATACAGGGAAGTGTTTGTAACAGCAGAGCTTGAAAGTTATCATATCTTATAGGGGGGTTTGTTCTGAATACAATTATATCCTATCAATTATGATCCCTGACACGGCTCCGCTGTGATTAGGGCTTTTGCTGAGATTCAGATCCCACCTCAAAACAATATGCATAGTCCCTTTCTTCTCAAGCCGGGAGGCACAGATCCTATTTCAAATCTACCTATACCGGGAACAGGCCTCAAATCTCACACAGACACAGGGCCATGCTGAGATTTTTTTTGGCAAAAAACACAATTTCATGCCACACATTGGGAGATGTGAAGAATTGGACAAGCTTTAAATCCCACACAAATACAGAGTTGAAACTGTCATGGCATAGGGATGAAATAACATCTAGACACTCAATAGATAGGAGGAATTATTATAGTTGTTAGATGTGAAGAATTAATTATACCCTAACTGTTAGCCCCTATCTCAGAGCTGTGCTCTGTACAAATCCCACACAGACACAGGAACTGTTATGAAACTACACAGACACAGAGCCTTGCTGAGTATGAAACTGTTATGGGAATTGTTACATGTGAAGATCTATTATAAACACAGAGCTGTTATGGATATGGAGGTGAAGAATTGAATAAAATAATATTTATACCCATCTACTCTGTCTCTAATGTTGCTGTACAAATCCCACACAGATACAAGCTGAGCATGGAACTGTTATGGAATTGTTAGATGAGATTTGTTTGTAAAAAATGAAATAATTTTAAAATTTATTTAATATCCCTATCTGCTCTACATAGACACAGAGCTGAGCATGGAACTGTTATGGAATTACACAGAGATGTTATAGATATGGATGTGAAGAATTGAACTAACAGAGCTGTGTTGTTTTGATGTTATTAGGTACAAATCCCCACACAGACAGAGCTGAGCATGGAACTGTTAGATGAGATTTATTTGTGAAGATCTCTAACAGAGCTGTGCTTGCCTCACACAGACACAGAGCTGAGCATGGAACTGTTATGGAACTGTTAGATGAGATTTGTTTGTGAGCTGATCATGGAACTGTTATGGAATTACACAGAGATGTTATAGATATGGAGGTGAAGAATTGAATGAAATAAAATTTATACCTAATCACCTATCCATAATAGTTCCAAAATTTGAATCCTGTTCTCAATAATTATATCACTGATATCTTCACTCTAAGCTCAGCATTGTGCGGGGATTTGAAGCTTGTTCCCAATAATTAATTATATCACCGCACAGTTTTGTTCATGGCATAGTTCTAAGTTTAGCAAGAATCTGTATATTTAAATCCTGTTCCAATAACAGCATCACTGCACAGCTCTGTCAGGTATAGGGATATTGAGTATAGATTTATGGAAACCACAGCTCTGTTAAAATTGTTCCCAATAACAGCGTCACTGCACAGCTCTGTCAGGTATGGGGATATTATTTCATGGCAATCACCTATCCATAATAGTTCTAAGCCCAACAAAAATCTGTTTCTGTGTGGGATTTGAATCTTGTTCCCAATAACAGCATCACCGCACAGCTGTCAGGTATAGAGATATTGAGTATAGATTTATAGAAACTACAGTTCTGTATGCATTATTATTTATCTAGATATTATATCTGTGTCTGTGTAATTGAATTTTGTACCTAATAACAGCAGATCTTCCATGACAATCACCTATTAAGCTCAGCAAGAATCTGTATCTGTGTAGGATTTGAATCCTGTTCTCAATAACAGCATTATTGCACAGGGATCTAGATATAATTTCATAGCAATCACTCCTATCCATAAATCTGTGTAGAATTTGAATCCTGTTCCCAATAACAACATCACTGCACAGCTCTGTTAGGTTTGGGGACTAGATATTCATCATCACAACATGCAGCAGAGCTGTTCATAATTGATAAGATATAATTGTACTCAGAACAAACCTCTATACCAACAAATATTATAAACACTTCACCTCTTGCTCAAATATATCATGCAGAAGCTGAGATAGACCCGCTTGTAGAATAGCTTCACTTTTATGAACTTCCAGACAGTTTGGATTCTGTTTCAAATTTAAGAAACCTGAAATACATAAGCTTTGGGAGTTTTGTTTGCAACCCGTACAATATTATTTTTCCTACATTTATAGACAATATATTGCACAGTCCCGAACTGCTGAAGCTCCAAGTGCAGTATAATTTTTTTGTCTGATATGGAATCGTGGAATCCATGCCATCGCTTGGAATTATGATTTTATGCAGTGCATGCCTTGTAATAGTACTTGTGATATTAATTGTATTAGAATAGGTGTGACAGAATCCAAGAACTTAACATGTTCCACAGCAATACTGTACTACAGAATCAATGCTGATCTTAGAAACAACATATTCCCACTCAAGAAACTTGAATCTGGTGGAGGTTCCATCTGCAAAAAAATATTTTGTGTAATTATTTAAGTCCATCTTGTATTAAATAAGCCAGAATTGATATTGTTTTTAAGCAGGTACATAATCAACTCATTAAAATATAAACCAGAATTTACATCCAATTTTCCTGCCTCATCAAGTATGGAAATTGTTGTGTCCCATGTTATGTCATCAACAGGCCCCCCTGCTGTTTGTATAAATTCTATGATCATGGAAAAATTTGTAAACCTAAATTTTTCTAAACTTGAAGTACTTTTTGTAAAAAAAGCAACATATTTTCCCCAAGAACAATGCAACACATATGCATCAATTCTATGCCAGTATGTATTGGATTCAAAATCATCATATTCAGAACCCAATTCTATGCTCACATACCCAAACCCAACATCACTGTCAAGTACCCATCTTGCCTCTGTTTCATTTTGCACTTTAAAAAAATCATACTCTGATAGATTTTCAAATTTTTCCCTAAAACAATCCAACAGGTGGTCTGATTTTATATATCTTGCAATATTTCTTCTTTCAAAATATGTTTGCATGTTCAGGTATCTATATTTTATTGCACTGATTGCAATATTTTTGATTCGGCATTTTTGTTGTTGTTTATTATATACAATTTCCTGGGTTTCAATTCAAAACTTTATACTGAATAAAAAATATCAGTTGGGTTCAGCACTGTGCTTTGTGTGTGTATGTATGTATGTATGTGTGTATGTGTATAAATATTTTTGGCTTTGGTATTTATATAAAATTTCCTGGGTTTTAAATCTAATCTTTATGCTTATCTTATGACAGGTTGTAAAGCCAATAGCCCACAAGTGGAAAAAAAGAATAAATATTCATTCACACTGACCTTCCGCAAATACCTGCACGAACATGCATGTCTAGAATGGCAATAACCTTGTTATGTATTGATTTTTGTATAACAAGCTGGGACAGATATATGCCTAAGCCTAAATAAGAGTGGATTACAACAAACAAGCTAGATGTAACAAATATCAGGCAACAATATATATTTAATATTCATATTAAATCAAACAAGCCTGTAAGTATGAGGAGCACTATAAAAACACATCTGTTCTCCTCAGCCATTTTCACAATACTGGCTGATGCAATATTGCATCAGAGCTGCAATACTCGGGAATTTCTGTAAGTACTGGCGCTGAGGAGAACATGCAAAATCAATATTACCATCTCGGGAATTGTACACACTGACACAGAGGGGGATTATTTGAAACATGCAAACATATAATATAAGAAATGAGAGAGTCACAGAGCAATTCTAGAGGGTCTCTGCATATTGCATTGTTTTAATATTAGATTGAACCTGGGGTCCAATTAAACTTAAACTGGAAGTAAATATGTGTATATGGGTGGGTGTGTGTGTGTATATATAGCTTTTTGGCTTAATTTCTGGTGTGGCCAAAAAAATATCAATTTTTGACAAGTTTATAGACAAAAATCTGGCTGATGCAATTTTTGTAAGTATAAACAAATCAATCTGAGGGAGCTCTTCCTTTCTGAAAGGCATTTTTACAAAAATCTTGGATTAGGCTGGGTGCTACACTAGAGCAAAAAACTCATGTGGGCATGTTGAGCCTGTTTTAAGTGTAGCAAATCTGCTTGAGGAGAGCTCTTCCTTTCCGGCGCTGTCCGTAGCATAAAACACACTACTACATTGCTCAAACAATTACATTACATATACATGTAAATGTAACGTAATCGTCTATTTCGACTGTTAATGTCGATTTGTAGTACCTGAAAAGTTTCAAATGATGAACAAAATAGTATATTAACTAACTGCTACGATCCTAGCTGTAGTTCAATACCAATTCAGGATAACAAAACTATTGGAAAACAAATTTGTATCGAAACTTTCCAGGATTTATCCATGCTATAAATCCGCGTTTACACCGGGGTTGCTCACACACGTCACCAGCAAATTTTGGTAATATTTCGAAAAAACGCTTCTGAATTTCTTATCAACATCTCACGTTAGCAACAGATTTCCCTTGTTGGAAACAGAAATGTTATCCACTAGAAGTCGGTAAAGATCAAAGGACACTTGCGTTACAATTACTTCCTGCCCGCAGCGAAGGTCTCATCCAGAATCTTCTGTCTTGTCTGTTGGGCCAAAATGACTCATGTTGCCACAGAGAGTAATCAACTTCCTCCACAGTCGGTATCTTGCAGCCAAAATGTTAACAAAAGTTATTAACAAAAATAAAGTGAAAGTAGTGTTATGGCAACCAACATTTGTTGGCAATATCTGTTCTTAACCGTGTTGGTAACAAAATGTTGATAACAGTTGTAGGTAACATTCGGTGTAAACGCGGCTTTATTCGTCCCGTACCGCTTTCTCCGCAACGGTTGCCATTTGGCAGACAGTCTTTATCTCCACATGCAGGATCTTCTGTGGCTGGAATTTATACACGCACGTTGCATAACTGCACTGTCGTGGTTTTTGAGAAAAGAATTGCTGTCGAAATGAAGTTTAAATTCCCGTGATGAGATTATCGATCGAGGCAGAAACTGTAGTTGAATCTGTGACGCTTTGTTATATGTAGTTAGGCCTAGTGGCCGTAGACGTTAAAAAGTTGTGTGATTTGTTAATTACCAAGAAAAAATGTTGCTAATACTTTTGTAAAGCGCGCAGATCACGCTTTTTTTACTAGCAAATGTCTGTGTTCCTTGTAACTATTTTTTTTCTACTCAAACTTATGTAGTTGTGGAGGAAGCGTTTACTTTAAAAAACTGTGCACGGTGACTAATTGCCACTAAAATATAGGGAGAAAACCAGTGCTCATCCTCATCTTCGCGATTAGTCAAAAGTGGCAGAAAAGAAAAGTGAAGTACACCAAAACAATCAATAATTTCCAATTTCCATCCTTTTCTCCGTGTTTATTTAGTTTACGATACGATACGGAGTCTCAAGGTCATGTTTCATGATACTGAGGAACAGATATTCAGCTTTTGAAATGTCACTTAAAGACGTAAGTAATGGAATTCTAAACTATACGCTCTCCTCTCCCTACCCATCACACACATATGCATGCATGGGAGTGTTAAGGGGTGTTTCAGTTGCCTATCTGGACAGTGTTAGCTTAATTGCCATGCGTTCATTTCCCCCCTTTCACAGAAACCATTAGGTATATGAAGATAAATATTTGACCTTATTGTTTATGGGTATGCATTATCACCTTAGCACAGCTTTTCCTATTATTGTGAGTTGTGACGGTATTTACACTATTTATATGTGCCGCCACTGAAAATCGAATCAGAGACATCTTCATTACAGGCCGATAACGTTACTATACGAAAAGCGTTAATACACACCAGCAAAACGGTGACTGCTATATCAGTTTTGCACCCCTCGCGAAAAACAGATTAAGGAGGCCCTATATAAATCGAGTAGAGCAATTTCTCGTGCAGTATGTAGTACGCTATATATTTACACATAAAACATCTAATTAGAATTCAGTAACACAATTGTTATGCAAGAAAAACTGCATGCTATGTCGAACAAATTGAATAATAATAAGAAGAATATAGTTAAAATTATTTTGTACTTCGCCAAAATGTGTGTCTTGGAGTCTGACCCTGAACTGTATTTATCATACTAACGAGGCTCTGGTGCCTGGGTTGTGTCGTCCATGTAGGTTTGTGATTGTCACTTCATCAATCTGATCGTATTACCATTCACCCTCATCTTCGCAATTACCCAAAAGTAGTGGAAATGCGATGTTAAATAAATCAAATCAATCGAAGTCTACTTTGAAACCTCTCAAGTATAATGTTTCTGGATCCCACTTTAAACTGTAGGTCCAGTCCCGATTAGCCTTACTGTGCATAAAGTGGACTTAAAACACCAACTCAAACCAAACCAAACCAAGTATAATGTTTCTCGTCTAGAAACATCGTACAGATTACGTAGATCATTTTGGAAACTATTGTGTTTATTGTTACCATTGTATTTTATTGTATTAGTCAACATCATTTGTTTGAAACTCGTCAAGCATTCAAGTATTTCCTCTTATCTCTTGTGAATCCCGAACGAAAGGTCATCTCTCCAGATGGTTTCCAGCTTTGGCTGCAAGTCTCTTCAACCTACCGGCTCTAACTCGACTGATTGATTGATTGAATTTGGTAAGTATTTTATTAAGTCCACTTTCTGCACAGTAAAGCTAATTGGGACTGAATCTGAAGTTTAAAGTGGGATCCGAACCACTATGTGCCTCCACTGGGTATCGAACAGCGTGGAGGCCCCAGTTGTAACTCGAGAACGACCCAACTGTTAACATTCAAATTTGGAGGCAGCGCAGGAGACATTATTTTCATTATTGTAATGGTTATTTATACATATTTTTTTTGAGGACATATGAGAGGGCACTCAGGCCCCACTGGCACCCCCCGTACGCACCACCATGCCTTGACATATCTATTTTCATTTGCTTCATGTGTGCAAGGAAATATTGAAGATAACCAAAACTAGGGATGGTGTTTGAAGGTGTGATGATATCGGGTGTTTAGTAGGTAGAACAAGAGGAAGTAAATTTTACACTGTTACACTTCTTTGTACTCGTATTGTGTTTGTTTGTTTACTGGGACATCTCGGATGGCGTAGTGGTAACGTCGTCGCATTGTAATCAAGGGGTCCCGGCTTCGATAGCCGGTGGAGGCACATAGTGGTTCGGATTTCACTTTACACTGTAGGTCTAGTCCTGATTACCCACACTGTGCATAAATTACACTTAAAACACAAAGTCAATCAATGAATCCTTTGTTTACTGAAAGGTGCTATTCTGATATGAGCAAAGCGCTTTCGTTACTTACGAAAAATTCTCCTACTTCAACAGAATTGTAATCTAAACTTTCTTTTATATATCGCAGCTATGACTGCGACTCATAATCACAGCTCCAAAAATTCTGGGTTCGAATTCGCATATCAGTTTCATCTGCCTAAGGAAGCCAATAAGTAAATAGTTAGAAATAGAGAGCGTTGGAAGAGACAGTAAACATACCATTTTGGGGGCAGGGTTACTGACTGCATTTACGCACAGTATCGGCAGTATTTAAAAACTAAGACAGCTAATTCCTTTGGTAATACATCAAAAGGTAAAGACAAGTAAATGCTGTATTCATTTTGTTGATTTCTGATTAAATACTTTGATATCTTGCCGTTGTTAATTTTATCCAAAGAGAGATAATAATCCATGTTATATCACACGAGGTAATACTAGCATTAACATTATTTTATTACCCCTTGCAACAACCCTGCAGCGAAATACAGACAGCTGTGAAAATACTTCATCGCAACCAAAGCAGTGGAACAAAGCCACGACTGTAGAAATGCAGGTTCCAACCGAACCTCAGTTGCTAAACCGTTCTCTGTCTCTGGCGCAAAACCGTCTGGAGTTGCATCGCCACTTGTGTGCTAGAGAGCTCGAGTTTCGGTTTCGCTTCTAAGTGAACAAGCCCAAGCAACACGTTCTTGCCGCCTTTAACCCCCCCCAAAGTTTAACCCTAGGCACCCGTTTGTTTGAGGCTGGGTGAGCTCCAGAGCCGTTTTATGCATGGACATGGCCGAAAAAAAATTGACCTTAGATCATCCACGGGACTCCCGTGGGAGCCAGGATCCCTACTGTATTGTGTATAAGCTACTTAGTTTCACTACAGCCCCTTCCCCCGCGCTCTTAATTAAAATGATTTATTGTTAGCAATAGCTTATCCGTGATGGGCAGGGGGGAGGGAGAGACTCCAAACCCACCACCTCTTTTTATCAAATTTTGAACTCTTGTTATTTGTATAAAAAAATTGAAAATAAACTAAAGTCAATTACAATGTTCGCTACCAATATTTCTCAATTGCCTTCGTTCATAAAATGAGGAAGGTAACGTACATACGAGGAAAATTTAGGTTGAGGGCCTATCAGCCCTAATACAGATGTATGTTCCACCAAGGTACTTGTGTACCTTGTAACAGTGTACAATTGGTTGGTAATTATGGTAATTAATGTAATTATTATAACAACTATAGAACTGCTCATACGTAAACAAAAAAAATCATTGATTCAACATTAACATGTTATTTTCAGGTTTAGTGAATGATAAAATTTGTGTGTGACACTCGTGCAATATTACATAACTGCAGCTATATGAACAACACAGGAAGAAATGATTCATTTAAAAAATTGTTTCTTGAATTTTAATGTTAAAGAAGAAGAAAATGTGTGGGCCTCTGAGGCCTCCCTTATGTAAGTAGTCTGTCTACGTTTATTGTACGCCAGGGATAAGCTAGGGATAATTTAAAACTTCTTCCAGTCTTAACTGCAGTTATTTTGTTAAACAATGGCTTCATGCATGCAATCATGTCTTATACGTATAATATTTCTGCAAGGGTTCTTTGGTCAGATTCTCATTCATTCAACATTTTGGCTGCCACCTATCCTCTTCTGTCTTTTCCTCTTGAGCCAAAATAGGTACAATTCAATTGTAGCCGATAAAAGGTAAAGCTAATGTAATTTGAGACCCTTTCCTGTTCAATTCCTACAGATCTTAAGATTGTAAAGTCGTGACTTAAATAACACAATTCATTTTTGTTGGAAGAACAGGTTTAAGTAAGGTATAAAAATAGTACAAATTGGTCGTGTTTCAAGTCTAGATATTAGAGAAACAAGTTACATCTTTTGAACAGGTTAAAATACAATATACGTATGTTAAAAATAAGAATAAAAACTATAAAAGCCAGTGAAATTGAAATAAATAATCGAGATTTCACAAGTAAGCATAAAGGAAAGGAAAGCTAACGCACAATTCTTGCAGTAATTATAAAATATTACTAATTGCCAGAGCATAACCGTGAAACGATTGCCCGCCATCGATATGGAGACAGATGGGGACGAGGAATACAATTCGACAAAGATTGCTAGGCCTCTATTTTGATGTGAACCAAGTTTCGTTGTTTTCTTTTTTTTTTTTTTCTTTTTTTTTAACAAACACTGTTTCAAAGTATGCGAGCTATACCTCCGAAGTTCTATTAATTGGGAATGACATACTAAAAGCGCGGATTCTCTGAATGACTAGCATGCGAGTAAATATGTGAAGAAATCCGTCTCCTCGGATTATAAGCGCGGAGTTAGAGTAGAACCAGAGCCCCCTGGTAGATTATTTTGGGGAAAGAGGGGGAGTTGCAAGTAATTTTTCATTTTTTCTGTTGTAAATTTCAAGTCCGTGCTTCTCAAGCATCCGAAATATTAAAAAGACAGAGTGCTGAAAACAACTTTTTCCTACCCTCTTTCTATATTGCTAACTAACGTTTTAGATAAGAGTATTTACATTTTGAACGAATAGTTTCCCCCCTTCCTTGTAGGTGTAAGGCGGCGAATTCAGCAGTCCTTCAAAAACCACCCATCCACCTTCTGCGATGTCTCAAACCTTCAAGTACATTAACTTGCCATTTGTATAAAAATGTAAAAAAAAAAAAAAAAAAATACCAGAAGTTTTTAGGTGAGCTTACCTATAAAGATTTAATTTTGCATTATTGTATTTGCTACAGTCAGTTAACAAAGCAACCCCCTTAATCCACCATCATGGAATTAACATTTCTTTTCGCATGCATATATCAAGTTCGACTACAGAAACACAATTGATTGACTTGGTGTTTTATATCCACTTTATGCATAGTAAGGCTAATCGGAACTGGACCTACAGTTCAAAGTGGAATCCTATGTCCCTCTACCGGGTATCGAACCCGGGACCCCTTGATAATACAGAAACACAATTACCAGGAGTAAGGGAATACATGCTATTCACTTTTGAAACCACAAAATCAAGTTGAAGTGTTGTGTAACTCCCGCGAGCACAAATTATTTCAGTTCGGCTCTGTGACTGAATAGTTAGCGTAGCAGACTACAAAACTCGGTGTCCTAAGTTCGCATCCCGGATAAAATCTGTACACGAAGTTGTGTTTGTTCCAAGAGTCTGTTTCATCATTCATACTAGCCCTCATATTATATGCGAGATTTTCAGGAATCCTCAATTTGATGAAGGTAAAGTCATTTGCTGCTGTTATTTATTGATCGATTTGAATTATTTTACTTCCTCTTCTGCCTATTTTGGCATATCGCAAAGATTAGGACGAAATTGATGCGAAGGATAACAAACACGCATAGGCAGTATGCCACACACAGACTGATTGTGAGTTTAGACGCCAAAGCCCCGTTTGTCTGCAAAATGTAGTGAAGGCAGAGCTGGATTTATATAATTTGGGCCCTTACGATATCCTTTGTTTTGTTCACTGTCGACATTATTATAATTATTATTAACAATTTTGTTATCATGGTACTTGACTTCCACTAATTGCTTGCTCTGTACTAATAGCACTTTTATAGTTTAAAATATCGATACATCTGATTAAAAATGATTCATTAAACTTTGTTTTCCTTTAAAGCCGCCACTTTCAATATGTATTTCGCCATACAACACTAATACCGCACACGCACTAAAGGAAACCAAACCAACACTACATTACGGTAGCCACACCAAACGCGAACCGAGAAACAAGGATTTCAACCGTCAATATCCCTCCACTTGACTTCTAATTGTCGGCATTTAAAATGTTTACATTCGTTCTTTCGAGGAACAACTGTTTATATTCGAGCAATAAAATTGTACATATTATTTTATTACGTGATCTTTGAAAGTAGGGTCATGATGTAAGAACTTATTTAAGTGCTAGAAACTTCTTCCATGTACGTCTCATTTTTGTGCGGCCCTAGGTTATAGCCTGGGATAGCCTAGTGGCAACCCCCCGCTCACCCTTCCGTGAGTCCAGGGTGTAATACGTGGAAGAGAAGCACTTGCAGGAAAGTCATCCCTTACACCCCGTTTCCTGTTATCGTTACATAAGGAAATCTCCACTTGTGGGCAGTATTCCCCACGCTTTCGGTGGCGTACCCATTAATGTAGTAAAGGGATGGGAGCCTGAGTTATTTCTTACCACGCCAAGATCGTGCAATCTTTTCCTAAATTTGGCGTTTGTTTTAGGATAGTTGCTCGAAAACTCCTTGTAGATATGCCACTGTTACATAACTTTGCAGCTGGCACATCGTAACACACTTGAATCACCCGGTGACAGAATTCGGCTCTGTTTAGCATGAAACACAGTACAAGCTTATCTAGTGGTTAGGATATTAGCATGTTTTGTTAATATTTTGCCGCCCATCTTATCTATTCATCATCTCCATAACGGTTATGATGAATAAACTCCGTGGCAAGACGTCCCTGTATAACAAATGCCTGTTAATTGGTTAACACGTGGTCAGAACTTCGAACGACGGAAATGTTGGAGCTCCCACCGGTAAATAAACCTTTGATCACGCAAACTCGAATGGGGGACGAGCAGATAAACGGGGATCAACGGCTTTGTCTGTAGAATAAGATACTACGCAGTCAACGGTTGTGAACTCGATTTACTTGTCGCCGGCTCCCAATGTTCCCAATTCTGGACTGGGCATGGATGTGAGTGTTACTTCATCAACTTCATCCTCATCGTCTTGATTAGTCACAAGTGACAGAAAAGTGAAGTTAATAATAAAAATGAATAAAGAGTTGAGTCAGGTATAACGACCTGAGAGTTTCTGTGTGTTGGGTTACTCATCAATTGTATACATGCATCATTCAACTCCTCCCTTAAGAGGCAGAACTACAAAGTAATCACCTAGGATCTTTCAAAAGTTAAATACCTGTTCAGGATAAGAAGACCGTTCTAAATCACACTTTGTATGGAAATCCGCAGCAGTAACAATCCTTCTCATAGGTGTGCGAACGGAGGGCAAGGGAGACATTACAATATGTGTGTATTGTCCATCATGAGAAAATTGAATTCGTGTTCTTGTGCTTAAGTGGCGGCGATTCGGTTCCAAAACCGGGAAGGGGGGGGCAAATACAGTATTTCCACATACGAAATATAATATTTTAAAACTTGTTTCGTTCTTGATAAGTTGGCCCCCGTGGCGGAGTGGTTAGCACATCACACTACGACACTAGGGGCCCCGGGTTCAATCCCGTCCTGGACATGGATGTTTGGTGTCCATTCATCAATTTCACCATATCATCACTCATCGCTATCTTTGCAAATTAGCCAAAAGTGCCACCAAAAGCGAAGTAAAATAAAGCAAATCAATCAATCAATCGTTCTTAATAATTCGACAGTGATATTAATTTTCAACGATGTAGTTTGTCCTGCAATTATGAGGCAAGTTATATTCACCAAATCTATTCTTTCTAGATGTTACAGTGACCTAATACTTCAAAAATTCCTTTGGGTGAGATAATTTCTACCCCAATTTTTCTTATTAAAGCTTTTACATTCCTGTGATTTGGCATAAGCAAGTGGACAATACGACGAGAAGTCACATTCTCAAATTAATATACGATGATCAGGCCTAGGTAAAATCGCTTTTTGTAGCCTCGTTACAACACTGTATCGCATAACAAAATAATTTTGACTCTGAACTCTAATAATGTGTTTAGCAATGTATGAACGTCGTTCGGCAACACGTAACGAGGTGTTTTTCGTAAAGCCGTATAAACAGCATTTGGATAAATTTTCAGAAAATTGATAAAGGCATCTGTCCGTACTGTATGTCATTCGGTTTTCTCTAAATTTGCTCTTAAAGCCCTCTAGGACTGCACCCGCACCCTGGCGCTGACTCTAATTGACAGTCATCTTGAAACTTCTAATCAGGTAGTTCTCAACCTCTTTCAGTCCGGGATCAACCTTGAAGGATACAACACCTCACGGGACGCACAAGCATGGCAGATTTACTTGTAGCGGTGTGCACCCAGTTTATAATCGTACTTTTGTTAATATCGAGTACTTTAAGAAGTCCTCTTCTACGCTTGCTTAAACAAATTTCACATACTTCATTCTAGAAAAGTTCCATACATATATAATTTAAAAGGCTGAAATTGAGAGATGCCGGTAAAAAGCAATGGTAGGGTGCACATAACAGAAATGTAGACTGCGTACAACACGGGTTGAATTTAAAATGATGAAACAATACATCTTAGTAATTTAATAGACAGTAAATCAATTCTCAAGCCCGACTTCGCGACCCACCAAACATCCCCTCGGGACCCAGCTGTGAGTCGCGCCCCATACGTTGAGAAACGATTCGATCTAATGCCTTATTCCCCCCTAGCATTTGAGCGTCGAACAGAAACAAGCTTTGGAAGAATGCTTTTGTAGGCTGTCTCAGTGCATGGCGGCTCGAAGTCTGGAGAAGTGTCAGCAAAGAGCAAGAATCAGGGAAGGAAAAGAAAACATTTACTTACACAAAATAAGCTTGCAATCAGGCACCTTTCGGGGGGGGGGGGGGGGCTGAACAACATATTTTTAAGGGGTATAGATAGAACCTCACAAGTGTATGTTTAGGGCTAGTGGTGGCCTTTTGGCAACTTTTAGTTCCAAACGGGGGGGGGGGGGGACAAGGAAAGTTTACTCTCTCTTGGTAGACATAGTGCGGAGGCAAAAAATGGGGAGCAACTGTCCCCTAAATCGAAGCCACCGTTGAACGCTGCAATTTTTATAACAATGTGACGATTCATTGTGTTTGTGCGATTATTATGCCATTACGTCATCATTCTACGGTGAAGATAAAACGTAAAATAACCAAAATGAGACACAGAGATAGAAGAAACTCTCTCCATTAAGCGTAAAGTAGCCTATGCAATGTACATTTATCATGGGCGGATTAACTGGGAAATCTAATACTTTCGCCTGTACCGAAACGTCTCAATTTTTTAAAAATATATTGGGTGACCTAGTGAAATTGAGAAAGTATCAGCCCCGGTGCCTCGTTCCGAATACAGGTCGGTGATCCTGTATTATGACGAGGGAACAGCGTTCTTCTTCATAGTTCACTTGCTCACAGAAAAGTTGATTCAGACTGGATTCCCAGAGGGACAGGTCCACCGTTTCTTGTTTATCAAATATTCAACTGTGAATATTTGCTTCAAAGTAAAATTAATTACATTGTTCCCTGTGGATGATACCTACCAATGTTTCTGAATTACTTTGTTCATAAAATGATAAAGGTAACGGACATGGAATGAAATTCACGTATTAGGTAAAAAAGGTAAAGTGCTCCCCTGTGCATAGCAACACGCCATGAAGGCGTATAGGGGGTGTGGGGGTAACGCCCCACACTTTCTTGATCCGGTCGTGAGTGGGGGTGATGTGATCAGCATCACGCCCCTGACCGCCTTTACCCCCCAGGGTTTCCCCCAGGTACACATGTTATTCGACGCTGGGTGGGCGCCGGGGCCGCTTCCATCGTTAGAAAAGTTCCCGGATTTGAACCGGCCGGGGATCGAACCCGGGACCTTTAGCATGGTAGTCAGACGCGTTACCGACTGAGCCACCGCGTATTAGGCCTATCAGTAATGGACAATTCTTGCAGTAATAATAAAATATTACTAATTACCAGAGCTTAACCGTGATCGATTCGTTCACGGTAAAATTCACGCAACGTGGAGACAGATGGGGACAAGTAATACAATTGGACAAGGCGTGAATTTTAACGTGAACTAAGTTTCAGCACCGTTCGACGTGAAAGCTTCACGAGTTATTTTTAAAGAACACTGTTTCAAAGTCTGCGAGCTATATTTCCGCATTTCTATTCATAATGTCACTGATTGGGAATGACCTTCAAGAGCGTAGATTTTCATGAATTACTAGTATGTCAGTGAATGTGTGAAGAAACACGTCTCCTCTGACTAAAAGCGCAAATTATGGTAGAGTCCCTTGGTAGCAGAGTGCCAAAGATTTTCTGGTGGTAGGAGGGGAGGATTGCACGTAATTGTTCATTTATCCCATAAGAAACTTCAAGTCCTTGCTTCTTATGTATATGCATACAAAATATTGAGGACAGAGTGCTGAAAACAATTTCCCCTCAATTTCTATATTGTTACTGGCGTTTTAAATACGAGTATTTACATTTTGTGCACATATCCCCACCCATTCGCTTGTAGGAATAATGCGGCAAATTCATCAGTCCTTCAAAAACCGCCACTTCACCCTCTGTGGTGTCTCAAACTGAAAATATATATTATCTTTAAATAAGTGGTTCTCAACCTTTTTCAGTCTGGGATCCACCTTGAAGGATATTACGCTTCACGGAACCCATAAAAATGGGCGCCGGCAGAATTACTTGAAGGGATGTGCACCTAGTATATAATCATATTTTTGCTAACATCGAGTTCTTTAAGAAACCCTCTTTTACACTTGCGTTAACAAATTACGCATACTTCATTCTAGAAAAGTAAATATGTAATTTAAAACACTAATTTACTATAGTCTAACTAATAACACATGCTGAAATTGAGAGATGCCGGTAAAAAACAATGGTAGAGCGTAAATAATAGACATGCAGAGTTTAGACTATGTACGTACAACACGGGTTAAATTTGAATTATTAAAGCAATATATCTTAGTAATTTAAATACAAGAGTTTTATGTATATATATATATATATATATATATATAAGAGTTTTATGTATATATATAGTTATAATTGCGGCAGCCAGTTACCAAAGCAACACCCTTAATCCACGATCCTTGAATTATCATTTCTTTTATTTTATCTGATATCTCAATGTTGGCATTTTTCACATATCCCTGCGCATTAACACTATGTTATTGATGCAAATCTATAAGTTGTACGGCAGAAACACAACATACTATTCACCTTGAAACCATGAAATCAAGTTGAGGTATTGTAACTGATATGGTTGAATGCTCTGCGCAGACTTCAAGGCGCCAATGCAACATTCCTTTTTTATCTTCCCAGTCGTATCGTGTAAGTGTCGGGAATCACTCTCCCAATTACAAAGTATTTCAGTTCGGCTCTGTGGCTGAAATGTTAGCATGACGCGCTACAAAACTCGGTGTCCTAGGTTCGCATCCTGGATAGAAGTTGTGTTTGTTCCGAAAGTCTTTTTGATCGTTCATTCTAACCTTCATATGATATGAGAGACTTGCCACAGGAATCCTCAATTTGAGAAAGGTACAGCCATTTGCTGCTGTTTTATACTGCCGCGGTAACTCGGTCGTTAGGGCGTCTGACTACCAGGCGAGGGAGAACCGGGATTTTTTCCATCTGTTCAAGCGGCCTTGGCGCCCACCCAGCGTCGTACAAAGTGGGTCTCTGGAGGAAACTCTGGGGGCGGCCAGGGCTTCGACTGTGACCAAGAAAGTGTGGGGCCCAACTCCACACCCCGTATATGCCCTCATGGCATGGTACAAAGCACAGGGGAGGATTTTACTTTTTTTCCTACTGATTGATTTGATTTATTTTACTTCTCCCTTCTGTCTCTTTTACCCAATCGCGAAAATTAGGTTGTAGTTGATGCGCGGGCAATAACAAATACGCATGGACAGTGCGCAATACAGACTGACTGTAGTCCAAGCAGAGTGGGATTTATAAAATTTGGGCTCCTGGACTATCCCTTGTTTTAGGCACTGTCGATATTATCATTGTTATTATGATTATTATTATTATTATTATTAACCGTTTTGTTTTCATGGTACTTCACTTCCTCTAATTGCATGCTCTCTATTAATAACACTTGTAAACTTTAAAATATAGACACGTCTGATTATAAATTATTCAGTAAATTTCAGTTTCTTTTAAAATTGCCACTTTCAATATGCATTTCACCATACCACACTAATACTGCACACGCACTCAAGGAACAGAAACCAACACTACATTACGGTAGCCACACTGGACGCGAATTAACCAAGAAACAAGGATGTTGATTTGGACCGTTAGTATCCCTCCACTTCACTTGACTTTTAATTATTGGCATTTAAAATGTTTACATTCGTTCTTACGAGGAACAATTGTTTATATTCGAGCAATAAAATTGTACATATTGTTTATATGACTTGACCTTTGAAAATAGGATCATCATGCAAGAACTTATTTAAACGCTAGAAACTCCTTCCTTCTACCTTCATTCATTAAATAAGCAGGTAAAAGGATCTGACATGTTCTAATTTGCTATTATCCCAACATTAAGAAAATGTAATAGTCGATGGTCTTTTTAACTTCTGCGCATTCAGGGTCTCATTTTTGTACGGCCCTAGGATATAGCATAAGATGGCTTAGTGCCACCCCCCCCCCCCCACCCTTCCTGAGTACAGGATGTAATACGTGGAGAGAGGTTGGCATTTTGGTGCTTACAGGAGAATCATCCCTTACACCCCGCTTCTGTTATCGCTAAATATGGAAACCTCTCCACTTGTGGGCTGTATTCACCAGCTTTCAGTGGCGTGTACATAAATGTAGTAAAGAAATGTGAGCATAAGGGAGTTATGAGTTATTTTTACCACTCCTAGATCCTGAATTATTTTCCTATGTTTTACGTGTATTGAAAGGAAAGTTGATCAAAAATAAGACTATGTACCTCTAAAACTACTTCTGGATACGCCACTGTTACATAACTTCGCAGCTTGCACATCATAATACTGGTCTATCACCCGGTAACAGAATTTAACCCCGTTTAGCGTGAACATAAAACAAGCCGATGTAGTGGTTACTATAACAGCCTGTTTTGTTAATATTTACCCGCTCAATTTGTATATTAATTATCTTCGTAACAGTTACGATGAACTAACTCCGTGGCAAAAGGTTCCTTCAATAACAACGGCCCGTTAATAGACTTCCTCAATGGTTGACACGTGGTCAGTACATCGAATCGCATTGCCGCTGTTATCTGGTTTTCTCGATCGGAACCTGCTAGTCCACGTAGCTCCCCAATTGCCTTCAAGAAACCGAAATGTTACGTGATTGCGCTAACTTGAGTTCTAAATATACTTTATGCAAAGATAGGCTAATCAGGATTGACCTACAGTTAAACATGGTATGCGAACCACTATCCCGTGTATCGAACCCGGATCTCCTTGATTACAGACCGACGATGTTACTGCTACTAAATCGGGGAGGCCCTATATGTTAGGCCCTTACCATTCGACTGTTTCAAAGCTCCAATCATGACATGACGGAAATAAAAATGATAAAGCAAACACAGCCACAGTAATCTTTGCAGTAAAGAATCACCAGTAAATACTTTGAACAAGCCAAAGAAAAGTTTCGCAAAGATACTTCGTAACCTCGTCTTTGAGCTCTGAAAGATGGGCCAAACATTCATTTTGTAACATTTTACTGCCTATTCCGTCCTCAGTCAACCACCGAGCCCAGGTCTTGTAATGTGTTTGACATGGTTAACTGAATGGATTTGGGTGAAGACAACGAAGGACGTAATTCTTATTGCTTTCTTACAGAGAGGGGGAGGGACGAACGGACACGTTTTTAATGCTCTTAGCTTCTCACACAAGGCGTGCTTTCCTGCATTTACTTGAAAGGCGAAAACGTATAAGCAGCCAAGTTTGATTTGATTTCGAAATTCACCCAAGAAAAGTAGCTTCACCAAGATAAGAACAATCCACTGGCGCTGTTGCATAATTTTCAACAGTAAGGGAGCAATCAACAGTTTACCATGCAATCCTGATCCTGCGTTGCCAAAATGTTCAGCACGGTCATCATCTTTATTCAGTGCTGAGCATTTGTATCATCACGAACCTCACACGTCGAAAGTAGAGATGTAATATTTATCGTTGTTAAACCTTTTGACAATGAAGCACTGAAGGAAACTGGCAACACTGCAGTACTCGGCTGAAAGGGAAAAAATAAAGATACACACGCGTGAAAGGAAATGTTAAAACTTTTGCTGCTATTCAGTTTCTTCAATGTATGGATGTTGGTTGTGTGTTCGCGGTCTTGGAAAGATTTGATTTTGTTATTTAGCGTCACTTTCCTACCACTTTTGGCTAATCGCGACGACGAGGATGAGTGATGGCAGGATGAAATTTGTAACATTTGTAATCTTTGTAACATTTAATTACATCGATGAAACTTTTATTTCTGTTATTTATTTTTCTAAATAAGCATTCAAAGCAGAGACCTAAACGAATACGTACATGTGGGCATGTTAGAGATTTATCCTATAAAAATATTCTTCGTAATAAAGGAGTTAGTTAGTTAACACGAACAGTTTTCTTTCTCTTCGTCGGATACGGTGCACAGTTCACTTTTCCCTTCAACGGTTTCTCATGAGTAGACCTGTCTTAAGAAACTGCAAATGGCTAAATATTGATTCGAAGTATTGAATTAATTAATATTAAAATCCTAGGTAGGTCACCCCCAGTGGCCGCGGTGGCTCAGTCGGTAACGCGTCTGACTACCATGCTCAAGGTCCCGGGTTCGATCCCCGGCCGGTTCAAATCCGGGAACTTTTCTAACGGTGGAAGCGGCCCCGGCGCCCACCCAGCGTCGAATAACATGGGTACCTGGGGGAAACCCTGGGGGGTAAAGGCGGTCAGGGGCGTGATGCTGATCACATCACCCCCACTCACGACCGGATCAAGAAAGTGTGGGGCGTTACCCCCACACCCCCTATACGCCTTCATGGCGTGGTGCTATGCACAGGGGAACACTTTACTTTACTTTACTTTAGGTAGGTCACCCCGTGATAGTCAGACACCATACCACGTTCATTATTGCACTTCAGAAATTGCATTATAATATTAATTGTCAGAAAGGAGTGGAATATTTATTGATGATATGAATGTGAATCATGTAAAGGTAAAATAAAATTTATTAAATCGTTGCACGAATATAGCTGTAAGGGGCCACACTTTCTATCTCACTTAATGTCCACTATTTTGGACAATTACTTGATTTAGGAATATTTGAAAAATACTGGCCAACGACGAAGCTTCTGTGCTTGCAGTCGTTTGTAGAAACCACAGAAAATCTCAGTTCGGATACAAGTACATCAGCTTAATCTATGGCGTAAACTTGATCTGACTTTTGTAATTGTTACTCGGCCCAGATTTGAAAGCACCACTGATGCAAAGCCTCTTGTTGAGTGAGCGTGTCATGCGTTTCTGTTCCTCACATCCTAACTTATGGTGGCGGGATCTCACCTCACGTAAAGGTGTATCATTTTAAAGAGTGGGAAGTTGCATGAACGATTACTATACCGTAGCTAAGAAATGCTGATTACAATGACAGAAGTATATTAATGTTGCAACAAAGTTATCGTTGAGAAATCACATCTTGTAACTTGGATATCTAGAAAAGTATTACAAGAAAGTTTGAACAGTGTAATTTTTGATTTCATTGAAACGTGATGAAAAATGTGGGAAGATTTTTATTAGATTCTTGTGTTTACAGTCAAAAATACAATTACACCTGTTATTCTAAAATATTTTGGCTGCGAATATGGGAGTTGTTGAAAGGTTCCCAATATAGCTATTTCGTTCTTTGATTTATTGGGCTGCTTTAAATAGAATTCGTGAAGGCAACGAGAGCAAGTGAAATATTCATTCGAGAATTAGACTGCAACAATTACTAGCAGAGTTGTCTGTTTCCATTCGAATCGTGCCCGCGACAAAAGCAAGTTCCGAGCGACCCAGCTGTCAGCCGGCGCCAAAGTGTCGGGAATCGTCTCAAGCAGACCCTCAGTGAGCACACAGGCAATGAATTCGGTTTCTAACTGACACGTATACATACAAGACCAGGTACGTGACCGGGGATGGAGGATTGGGACAAAATATACTTTGTTCAATTTGGACCAAATTGTCCGTCTTTTACCATGTATTTAGTAACAATTGATTTGCTCTCTCACACTCTAAACATTTGTTTCTATGACCCGAAACTCAAGATTATGCTTATTACTTCAAAATTGCTATTATAAAATTGTTAATTTGACTTCACGTAATGGATTTTTAGTTTTCAATATAACGCAGGTGCTCTGCATAGCCATGGAGTCCAACAGCCTTCTTAAAGACAAAAGCCTATCAACGAGTTCTTCGTTGAGCGCATTGAGTCCCACCGCCGCTGTTATCAGACTTTCTCAATAGGAGCCAGATCGTCCTTAATACGTTTTCCTAACTATATTCATTCTTTTGAGTCATCACCCAAATTTTGGAGCTATGACCAGAGTTCGAACCCGGGACCGCGGATAATACGTGGGAGACCTTTTCATGGTGAGAGCATGATAATTACAATGGAATGAGAACCCAGGAGCTAGATATTTTGGCGCCCTAGTAGTAGGGTGACCATAATATTTTGGCCCAAAAACGGGACATCCCAAGGAGATCAGTTTACCTCCTCCCCTCCTGAAAAATCAGTTAGGCCTAATTATAAAATTATTGTTATAATTATACAATCGTTATTATTATTTGAAATATGAACTGTCGTTTTTATAATCTCGGTGTGACTTACACGGTATTTCTGGTTCCTTCTGATCAACCTTTGATGTTAGCCCTACGCTAAAGTTGAGGAGTGCAAGAAGTATTTATCAGCTATATTTTTTCATCAACCGTTTATAAATCTCCTTGAAAACCTTACCCCACACATCTGACGCGAGATTTGCCATTTGAGTTTCTGGTTTGTGTCTTGTACCAAGTCCCTATTGAAACTGCATGTACGCTTCTTGGGCATGCTTATGCACTGCTCTACAAATAACGGAACACACGCAAAACAATACAAACTTTTTTAGCATGAAATGTCTCAACTTTATACTTGGTTTTCAAGCTAACACCTAGACTTTTATAAAACGGGACAAATAGTGTTTTTAAATAATATCGAAGGGACGACCGGGACACGCCTCTCAAACGGGACTGTCCCGGTCAAAACGGGACGTACGGTCACCCTATATTAATGACAACATCAATAAGGACCTAATCAGTGAACTGTTGAAATGAAGAGCGTGTCAAACAGCTCGGTGTATTGAAATCGAGAGGATAGGGTACGATGAAATGTTGCACGCAGAATGAAGCAACAACTGTCTACAATTTATCACAACCGAAACTTAGTCTTGATGGTTATTTATATCTCGAGGGTAGCAGCTTTGATGACGTCAGTGTTCATATAATGACGAGTAGATGAATGGTTACTACGAAGTCAACGGTTGTGAACTCGATTTACTTGTCGCCCGGCGTCCAATGTTCCGAATTCTGGACTGGGCATGGATGCGAGTGTCACTTCATCAACTTCATCCTCATCGTCGCGATTAGTCAAAAGTGACCGAAAAGTGAAGTAAAATAATAAAGATGAATAAAATTTGAGTCAGGTCTAACGACCTGAGCGTTTCTGTGTGTGTTGAATCCATGCATCGTTGAACTCCTCCCTTAAGAGGCAGAACTACAAAGTAATCACCTAGGATCTTTCAAAAGTTCAATACCTGTTCAGGATAAGAAGACCGTTCCAAATCATACTTCGGATGGAAAGTCACAGCAGTAACAATCCTTCTCATAGGCGTGCGCACGGAGGGCAAGAGAGACATTACAATATGTGTGTATTGTCCATCATGAGAAAAAATCACATAAGCACAAGAAGACCAATACAATTCACTAAAAAAAAAATAATTAAAAAAAAACAATTTCGTGGTTGGTCGACACGTGAACGTCAAGTTAACATAGACAATGTGTTTGCAGGATAACGGCACAGCACCGAATGACGATAGGAAATGCTCCACCCCAGTGGCGGCGATTGGGTTCCAAAACCGCGGGGTCAAAGACAATATTTCCCTTTGAAGATAAGGTTTAGCACAGTGCAAGGACAAAAGTGACGATGAACGAGGGGCAAGTACCCCCCTCGCCCCCCTAATCGCCACCACTGCTCCACCATGTTATGAGCCCCCTCCGGCCCGTGACAAAACAAAAGACTTTCGAATTTTACAACAGATATATAAGCACATAAATTTCAATGTTAGAGCAGCGCTAACAAGTAGACCAACGCCGGGTTGACAAACATGAAGCAATTTTTAATGTTTTGGTTGCTCCGTCACTCGGCCCTTGCATACGCGGACTATGCATTCGGTGATTTATTTACATACGAAATTTAATATTTTGAAACTTGTTTCGTTCTTGTTAAGTCGGCCCCCGTGGTGGAGTGGTTAGCACATCGCGCTACGACACCAGGGGCCCCGTGTTCAATCCCGGCCTTTGTCTGGATGTTTTGTGAGTGTCCATTCATCAATTTCATGATATCATCACTCATCCCCATCTTCGCAAATTAGCAGAAAGTGGCACAAGAAGCGAATTAAAATAAAGCAAATAAATCAATCAATCGTTCCCTATAATTCGACATTAATTTCAGCGCTATCAATTTCCAACGATGTGGTTTGTCCTGCAATTATCAGGCAAGTTATATTCACGAAATCTATTGTTTCTAGATGTTACAGTCACCTAATGCTTCCAAATTAGTTTGTGTGAGATAATTTCTCCCCCAGTTTATGTTATTGAAGCTTTTACATTCCTGTGATTTGGCATTAGTAAATGGACAAACTTAAAAAAGAAAACCACGACAAAAAGTCACATTTTAAAATTAATATACGATAGGTAAAATGGCTTTTACTAGCCTCGTTGCAACACTGTATGGCATAACCAAATAATTTTCATTGTGAATTATAATAATGTCTTCAGCAATGTATGTACTTTGTTCGGCAACACATAACGAAGTGTTTTTCGCAAGTTTTTTTTTAGTAAGGCCGTATAACCAGCATTTGTATAAATTTTCAGAAGAATGATAAAAGGCATCTGTCTGTACTATATGTCATTCGGTTTTCTCTAAATCGAAGTGGGTAGCACGCCACGAGTTCTTAGTTCGATTCCCGACCTGGGAATTGGGGTTCTTTGAGAGAGTCTCTTCTTCAATTTCATCACTCATTCTTTTCTTCGCGATTAGCCAGAAGTAGCAGAAAAGCGAAGTAAAATAAACTCAATCAATCAGTGAATCGAATCAAACT
Source organism: Lepisma saccharinum (assembly GCF_977018435.1). Taxonomy (NCBI): domain Eukaryota; kingdom Metazoa; phylum Arthropoda; class Insecta; order Zygentoma; family Lepismatidae; genus Lepisma; species Lepisma saccharinum. The sequence goes on from NW_028143551.1 coordinate 25,802, forward strand.
TTTCAAGGGCCTCTAATCAGGTAGTTCTCAACCTTTTTCAGTACGGGACCCCCCATGAAGAATATTTCTCTTCACGGTACCCACAAGTATGGGTGCCGGCAGAATTACTTGAAGGGGTGTGCACCCAGTTTATAATAGTACGTGTTTTTGCTAACATCGAGTAATTTACGAAGCCCTCTTTTACGCTTGCTTAAACAAATTTCTCATACTTCATTCTAGAAAAGTGCCATACATATATAATTTTAAAAGCTGAAATTGAGAGATGCCGGTGAAAAGCAATGGTAGGGTGCGCATAACGGAAATGTAAAGCTTAGACTACGGACAACACGGGTTGAATTTAAAATATTGAAACAATATATACTAGTATTTTAAATGTAATAGTTTTGTAAGACAGTAAGTAAATTCTCAAGCTCGACTTCGCGACCCACCAAACACCCATAGGTTGAGAAACGATACGATCCAATGCTTTATTCCCCCTAGCACTTGAGTCGGACAGAAACAAGTTTGGGAAGAATGCTTCTGCAAGCTGTGTCAGTGCATGGCGCTTCGAAGTCTGTAGAAGGGTCGGCGAAGGGTAGGAATGAAGGAAGGAAAAAGATAACGTTTGCTTCCACAAATTAAACTTGCAATAGCATCATTTTACTTGCATTCTCTCATTTTAAATTTGCAGCTGAAGCAGCAGGCAAGTTGTCCATCACTATGTTTATAACTATGCCATATGCAATACAAAATTTGAGGATTGAAAGAAAATCGCTAAGGAGACCGAGGACAACGGTAAACTATAAAATAACACGACGTACTTCGCGACAACATCAAGGGGATAAGGTGTATACAACCTCTCGCCTCACAGAAAGCAAGTTCAAGAGAAGTACAATCAATAAACGATTTTTCAAACCCATATATTTTATCTTCGTATGGTTTTTATGGGTATGTCCAATGATATTTTGTCCCTAAAATACACACCCTTCTGTCTCCCTATTTTTCCTGTTGTATTTTCAGGTACAATGGAAATATTACGGGACGGTTTCCTTAACTTCATATTTACCATGGACCCTGCAGTACGTGCTCAAGACACTCGATCCAAATAATCTTTGCGATTAACTGAAAGTAAGCGAATGAAATATATCTAATCAAACCTATCATTATAAACATTTTTATTGGCATACGTACAATCACTAAAGTTCCAACCAACCACGGTTAAGTGGTGAGATTAACAGCCTCCAGAGCCAGAGGTAAGGGGGTTCAACGCTGGTAAGGCATAGACGATTCATTGTGTTTGTGCGATTTTAATGCCATTTCTTCATCTTTCTACGGTGAAAAGCAACGTAAAATATCCAAAATGGGACACAAAAATAGAAGAAACTCTCCCCATTAAGCGTAAAATAGCCTATGTAATTTACATTTAGTCATGGGCGGATTAACTGGGAAATGCGATACTCTCGCCCGAAACGTCTCAAAATATTATTATAAATTGGATGTCCGAGTAACATTAATAAAGTATCCGCCCTTGTACCTCCATCGGAGTAAAGCTCGGTGATCCTCTATGACTAGGGAACAACATTCTTCTATATAGCTCACTTTGTTCACAGATAGGTTGATCGAGACTGGATCACGAGGAGAGGGGAATGCTGGCATTCCTACAATATCTTGTTATCAAATTTCTAACTGTAAATATTTTAATGAAAAATGAAAATAAATTACACTGTTCTAGGGATGTTCCCTACCAATGTTTCTAAATTTCTTTTGTTCATAAAATGATTTAATGTAACTTGTATGGAAGGGAAATTCACTTAGTAGGCCTAGCAGTAAGGCACAGTTCTTGCTGTAATAATAAAATATTACTAATTGCCAGAGCTTAACCGTGATCGATTGCGTCGCCATCGATGTGGCAACAGATGGGGACGAGTAATACAATTCGACAAGACGTAAATTTTGACGTGAACCAAGTTTCAGAACCGTTCAACGTGAAAGCTTTATGGGTTATTTTCAATGAACACCGTTTCAAAGTACGCGAGCTATATTCCCGCATTTCTATTTGGGAATGACATTCTAAGAACGTGGATTTTCATGAATTATTAGGTGAGTGAGTGTGTGAAGAAACGCGTCTCCTCTGACTAAAAGCGCAAAGTTAGAGTACAGACCCGTGGTAGCAGAGTGCCAAAGATTTATTGGCGGTAGAGGAGAGGGGGTTGCAATTAATTTTTAATATATCCCATATAAAACTTCAAGTCCGTGCTTCTTATGTGCATGGATACAATACGATATCCCCACCCTTTCCCTTGCAGGAATAATGCGGCGAATTCAACAGTCCTTCAAAAACCGCCCCTTAGCACTCTGTGATGTCTCAAACAGAAAATTCTAATATCTAGGTATATTACCTTTAAGTAAATGGTTCTCAACCTTTTTCAGTTCGGAACCCACCTTGAAGGATATTACACTTCACGGGACACACAAGTATGGCCGCCGGCAAAATTACTTGAAGGGGTGTGCACCCAGTTTAAAATCATACTTTTGCTAACATCGAGTACATTAAGAAGCCCTCTTTTACATTTCCGTAATGAAATTACGTATACTTTCTTCAAGAAAAGTAAATATGTGATTTAAAAGACTAATTTACTCTAGTCTAACTAAACACGCATGATGAAATTGAGAGATGCCGGCAAAAAGCGATGGTAGAGCCCAAGTAATAGACATGAAGAGCTTAGACTTCGTACAACAAGAGTTGAATTTAAATTGTTAAACAATGTATCTTAGTAATTAAAATGTAATAAGTGTTTGAGACACAAAAAATAAATTTTCGAGCCCGACTTCGCGACACACCAAACGCCTTCTCGGGACCCAGCAGTGGGTCGCGCTCCATACGTTGAGAAACGACGCGTTTAAATACATTATTAGCCATTGGTATGAAGATATAAAATATTTTACCAAGAGTTTTACTTAACTACAAAGATTTAAATTTCCATACTTGTAATTGCGACAGTCAGTTAACAAATAACACCCTTAATCCACCATAATGCAATTATCATTTCTATTATTTTAACGGTTATCCCAACTTTAGCATTTTTCACATGTCCCTGCGCAATAACACTATGTTACACACGCATAGCTCTAAGTTGGAGGACAGAAACAGACAGAATGACCGGAAGTATGGGCTTGCTTACTATTCACCCTCAAACCACAAAATCAAGTTGAGTGATTTATACTGATATGGTTGAATGCTCTGCCCAGACTTGAAGGCGCCAATGCAACAGTCTCTTTTTATCTTCCCAGTTGTATCATTTACGTGTCGGGAATCACTCGCCCAAATACAAAGTATTTCAGTTCGGCTCTGTTTTTTATGTTTATTTTTTTTTATTTGATTTAGTTTATTTTACTTCGCGTTTTGTGCCTCTTGGCTAATTTGCGAAGATGGGGATGAGAAATTGAAATGATGAAATTGATGAATGGACATTCACAAACAACCAAGCCCGACCGGGATTCGAACCCGGGACCCTTAGTTCGGCTCTGTGGCTGAATGGTTAGCGTAACGAGCAAAAAAAAAACTTGGTGTCCTAGTTTCGCATCCTGGATAGAACCTGGACATGAAATTGTGTGTGTTCCAACAAACTGTTTCATTATTCATTCTAACCTTCATATTATATGCGAGACTTGCCATATGAATCCTCAATTTGGGAAAGGCACAGCCATTTGCTGCTCTTTTCTTCTGATTGATTTGATTTATTTTCTGTCTCTTTTGGCCAATCGCGAAGATTTGGATGAAATTAATGCAAGGGCAATGACAAATACGCATGGGCAGTGCGGAAAAGACAGACTGACTGTGAGTCTAGAAGCCAAAGCCCCGTTTGTCGTCCAGGCAGAGCGGGATTGATAACATTTGGTCTCGTTGACTATTCCTTGTTTTGGGCAGCATCGACATTATTATTATTATTATTATTATTATTATTATTATTATTATTATTATTATTATTATTAAGTGTTTTCTTATCATGATACTTCACTTCCACTAATTCCACTATATCTTTAAGATATAGACATCTGATTAAAAATTATTCTGTAAATTTAGTTTCTTTTAAAAAAAACACTGCCACTTGCAAAATGCATTTCACCATACCACACAAATACCGCACACGCACTAAATGGAAATAAATGAAAACTACTGGTAAAATTCTAGCCAATTTTGATATGTCGCACGACCTCCTTCCCATTTAAATTTCTGAAGTTGAATTCAAGATGGCGGACATCAGGATGGCTGCCGACCATGCGGGTGACGTCAATGTGGTTCCCCCTTGGCATGTCAACGATTGGTCATCGCCATTTTCATGTTCCATGCCGCAGTGGCCTTGTACTGGGGGTGTTATGTGACTTATTGAGCCATAACTTTGTGGTATTGTTAACTCTGCAACAATTAAAGTTATGTGAAAACAAATGTCACAGTTGTTTTCCTGGTGAAATTCTAGTCCATTTTGATATGTCGCATGACCCTCTTCCAATTTTAATTTCTGAATTTGAATTCAAGATGGCGGAAATCAAGATGGTTGCCGACCATGCGGGTGACGTCAATGTGGTTCCCCCTTGGCCAGGCAACGATTGGTCATCGATATTTTCACGTTCCATGTCGCAGTGGCCTTGTACCGAGGGTGTTAAGTGACTTATTGAGCCACCCTGTATGTATATTTTTACATATAAATTTAAATATAAAAATCCACGGTCGATTTTATTTAATGTTTTGCTTTTGACGTCAGTCAACAATAAAACTTCAACTTAGATTCTATTTTGTATAACTTTACTTGGTGCCTTGGACCCAGGATATCCTTCTGGTTATTTGTTGAGATAATACATTCAACTTAAGAAATCGTATTAATAATAAGTTAAGATAGGATTATTTGTGTGTAAAATATTTGTGCTCTACGTAAGAAAGTGACAAAGAACTGTACTGTTTGATCCTGTGAGCAGGCTTTTTCGTTGCAGCTGTAGGGGATTAGCGAGCTAGCGACAAGTAGGTCAGTGGTACAAACATGGTTCGAACGTCGATCTTTCCGTCTCAGGACGAAGCAGCCGAAATAGACTGGAATAAAACACTTGAATGCTGGGGCAATAGAATGTAGTTTTGTAAAAAGTGGTACCATAAATCTTGCGCGAGAATGAGCGAAGAAGAATTTGCGAAATTTGAGTTGCATTTAGAAGATATTTTCTTGCACGATATGCTGCGCAGTGTCAGAAAGGAAAATATGAAGGATGGAAAAGTAAAAGTGCACAGGGTGTTCAAAAATTAACTGACGAAAATGAAAAGAACATTAGCCTCACGACACTTTCCTTATTTACGAAGCAGAGTAGAGAAGAGGATAGGGAAGAGCAGCTTAAATATAGGGAAGGGGATATCTTTGGCTGCAAGTCGTTTCACTCTTCTTCCTTTAGAAAGGTCCGACCATTATAATTCAAATTTCAAGACAGCAGGGGATACATTATTTTCATTATTGTAATGGTTGTTTCTACATTCTTAATTTTTTGAGGACGCATTTGGAGGTGTTCATGCACCACTGGCAACCCGCGTGCGCACTACTATGCCCTCACATATCAATTTTAATTTGCTTCATATGTACAAGCTGTTTCTTGAAGGTGTGTTAATATCGGTTGTTTTATAGACCAAAAGAAAGTAATTTGTACACTGTTACTCTTCTGTGTACTTATATAGGCTATATATACACTCTCTCTCTCCATTATTAGAGTTTATCCGCCCTTGTGGCACTCTTTCTCATCCTATTACTGTGTTCTTATATATATATATATATTATAATCAAAGGGTCCTGGGTTCGATAACCAGTTGAGGCATAACATGGTTAGGTTTCCAGTTTAAACTGTAGGTCTAGTCCGGTGCATACTGTATGTAAAGTGGACTTATAACACGAAATCGATCAATCTGTAATTTTTTTTTTACTGAAAGGTGCTATTCGTAAACGAGAAAAGCGTTTTCGTTACTTACGAAAAATTATCCAACTTTAACCAACAGAATTATAATCGAAACTTTGTTTTATATATCTCGGCTATGACTGCCTGGAAAAGATAAAGGAAGTAACGATTGTTAATGTCGGTTGACTCATTATCTTAGCACAATAAATTCTGGGTTCGAATTCCTATGTCAGTTTCATCTGTATTACGTGGCAAATAAAGAACTAATTAGAGGCAGAGATATATAAAGAGACAGTAAACATATAATTTTGGGGGAAGGGGTACTGACTGCATTTACGCACAGAATCGGCAGTATTAAAAAAAAGTCGGTAATTGCTTTGGTAATATATCAAAAGGTAAATAAAAGCAATCGCTATTATTCACTTTGTTGATTTCTGATTAAATATATTTTTTTATTATTTCGTTGTTGTTAATTTTATCGGAAGAAAAAATTCTTACGCTCTGCAGAAGATAAATCATGTATTAATTTCCGAATAATAATTAATCACCATTATATATCATATGCATATCATTAACATTCTTCTGTTAAGCCTTGCATGTATCCTGCAGCGAACGACGGAAACCTGTCAAAATACTTCATCGCAACCAAAGCAGTGGGACAAAGGCCACGACTGTAGAAATGCAGGATCCAACGAACGTCTGTTTCAGGCGCCAAAACGTCTGGATTTCTGTCGCTGAGAGCTCGAGTTTCGGTTTCGGTTGTAAATGAGTGAACACTTAGGCTATATTCACAAGCAACAGTGGAGTGTGCATGGGGGCAATTGGTTGAGAATACAGTACTCCCAATATCGTTCAAGCTCGATGTACAATTAACTTCAACTGCAAATAAAGATGGCGAAATGGTGTGAATGTTGTCTGCTATCGCAATTGTCCCCAATGGCGTAGTGGTAACGGTAACACATGTAATGATGCGGTCCGGCGTTTGATCACCATTAGAGCCTCAGCGGCTGTTTCCATTGGATGATATTCAGCCAACAACTTCCCCTACAATTGTTTGCGCGAAATCCCGGCAAACGTCTCGGAGCGTGTTGTAAACACACTTTATACGCATTTCACCTACAGTGCCTGTGGCAGTGATTAAAGGTGCAAATATAAGGATTATATTCTAAATGTAGTCCTGCATTTTGTTTAGTCTCTTAACAATGACCAGACTATCTAACAGAATATATAAAACCATGTGTAGGGCCTCGCACACCCCTCAATCGCGGCTAATATGGAGGTGATGTGATGTGTACAAGAAAAAGCATTGATTCAATATTAACATATTACTTTGAGGTTTAGTAAATGATAAAATTTGTGTGTAACACTGGTGCAATAATTGGTTCCCTTTTAATTAATGATTATAATTTTGCAATTATTATAATTATTATATAACTGCACTAATATAAACAGCAAAGGAAGAAATGATTCACTAGAAAATAGCTTCTTGAATTTTAAGGTTAAAAAATATCAATATCTATTCATGTCACTGCTTGGGAATGACCTACTAAGAGCGCGGATTTTCATGAATGACTAGCATGCGAGTCAATATGTGAAGAAAATCGTCTCCTCGAATTAATAGCGCGGAGTTAGAGTAGAACCCAGAGAACCCTTGTAGCAGCAGATTTTCCATTTATCCTTTAGGAAAGTTCAATTTGCTGCTTCTAATGTAGTACATGCATGTGAAATATTGAGTTCAGAGTGCTGAAAATGTTTCTCCCACACTTCTCTGTTGTTACTAGCGTTTTACACGAGAGTATTTACGTTTTGAACGTAGTTTCCCTCTTTCGCTGTATGTAGGGTTGCGAGATTTCTAAAATAAAAAAAACGGGACATATAGACATGGATATAGTTAAATTTATTTTTATAACATTTTTAAACATTACAAAATCAATTGCAATTTAGAGCGGACGTGTTTCGGCCGACTCTATCGCAAAGATAACAATGAGTCGAAGTGGTTGGTAGATGAGAGAAAATAAATACAGACGGCAAAAATATTCTCGTAGGTCCTAACGTTAGTGCCTCTACTACTCAACCTTACAAGATATAGGTAAATGAATGTCACCATTAAAGAGAGTACTTTATGTTGGTTACCGAAGATACCGAAAATGTCGGTTCTCAGTATATTGATATTTAGAGGTCATATTTTCGAGTACAGATAACGGATCCCGTCTATCGATGGTTTCAGCAACCGGCCTCCGAGGCGGAGTGGCTAGCACAGCGCGCTACGATGCCAAGGGTCCTTGGTTCGAGTCCTGGCCAGGGCATGGGTGTTTGTGCAAGTTTCTTCATCAATTTCATTAGGCTATATCATCACTCATCCTCAACTTCGCAAGTAACCGTAGGAGGCAGAAAAGCGAAGAAAAATAAACCAAATTAATCAATAGTTTCAGCAGCACTAAATATACCCCGATTATGCAACCATTACAGGATATTTTTTTTTAATTTTGCCTGCTTTACGGTGCACTATATACACCAGCAAGTTAACCTCAAGGAAATGAAGTAATTAGCTCACAAAGCGGATTATATAAAAACAACACCATCGTAGATTCTAGCCATCAGTCGTAGAATCACTTCTTGGTGAAGAAGGGAAATTACATTAACATATTATTATTAATAATATTAAACAGAATAGGGTTATACACAGTGGCGGTGATTATGGGGGCGTGGGGGTAGATGCCTCCCCTCAAATTTTGGCACTTCTTGTACCCGCAACTGCGTCCTCTAACGAAATTTCCTGACACTCCACTCATCTCCACTTCAAAAGGATTGGTTGATTTGGTGTTTTAAGTCCACTTTATGCACAGTAAGGCTAATCGGGACTGGACCTACAGTTTAAAGTGGGATCCGAACCACTTGTACGTCCTCCGGGTATCGAACCCGGGACCCCTTGATTACAAGGCGACGACGCAACCACTGCGCCATCGGGGAGGCCACACTTCAAAAGGAATGGAATAAAGAAATAAGTAAGTTAAGAATGGATGACCACAATTAGAGGCAAACCAAAAGAGTGATCATGTGAGAAGTCGACCCCATCCTTGAAATAATTTGATTTCGATCAGTCAAGTATGACTTTTTAAACATTTAACAACGTTTTAGATGAAAATCTTTTTATTACATGAATGCGTGCGTTTTGTTGGTTCTCTTGCTACCGCGTTTGCCATTCGTTTCTCTGCAACGTAAAGTTTGGGGGACGGTCGAGATTCTAACCCGAGGTCACGTGATCAACAGCTTGACATGCTTTGCCCAGATGTCGGCTCGTTTTGCCCCGTCTCAAGGTAAAACTAAAAAAGGAGCTCCCTCTCCTATCAGGAGAAAGAAAACCTCGCGAAGTGACACCCCGGAGACTTCGTGACGTGAATTGAGGTGATACTCATTTAGAGCTAAAAGGGGCTAAAACATCACCCTAGTTGTTGCAATGAATGGCAGAATTGCGATCCAGTCCCATGTCTTCATCTTTCCTTATGGGTGCGATAAATCCCCCCCTTCCTTTCCGTTCTTATTTCAAGTGCTGGAGAGTAAACTTATACCTTGCAAGTGTCAGTCTCAGAATATTACGAGTATAGAGTGAGTTTTAGATACCGGGGTTCAATATCTCGAAATACCGGTTACATCGAAGATGCAGAAAGTACCGGAAAATAGCGAAGGTACCGTTTCGATATATCGATATTTATTGTTGCCAATACCTGAGATTCCGGTATTTTCAAGTAACGGTAAATCAATAACTCCACCATCTTTAAAAAATATAACGTTTCTTATCATTCATATTTATTTTCTAATCACACACTTATACATATGCACACATTGTGGAGTCTGTGTGCCTGTGCAGTGCTTCTTTCGGAAGAAAGTATTCAGGTACCGTTTCTAAATTCGTAAGAAACATAAAAGGAATATCCAAAGTTAATAAACAACTATTTATACTCTGTTGTTTACAGCGCGTTCAATTTAAAATTCTACCTCAGTCCACCCATTTACGAATACCTAACGCAATGCATTTTTTTTGTTTGTAATAGTAACACGACGGCTGAATAGTCATGTAGCTTGGTGTGGAACGAAGAGGCAAGGAAATGAATACTTACTCTCATGATGCTTTTCCGGTGGGTTCAATTTTAAATTGAACGCACTGTATATTTTAAGTGGCTTTTCTTCCTGTTTTCTTAATCGCGACGATTTTACATTTAGGTACTCCAAAGCAATAATTTTGTATATTCACACGTCAACCTGCCATTATCCTTCACATTTATGTTTTTACTTTATCAGTGACTCACTGGCAATTGCCATAATGCATAGTCGAACATCTAAGCAAAAGAAGGGCGAAATAAATTATTATCGCACTGCGTCTAGGTTTTATTTAGGGGTGAAGCCGTTGCACATTACTCTGTCGCGTCTGAACTGAATCTCCTACCTGCCCCAAAGGAACGATTGATTGATTATATTGCTTTACTTTACTTCGCTTCTTGTGCCACTCTTGGCTAATTTTTCGAAGATGAGGATGAGTGATAACATGATGAAATTGATGAATGCACACTCACAAACTTCCATGCCCAGGCCAGGATTCGAACCCGGGCCCCTGGCGTCGTAGCGCGATGTGCTAACCACTCTACCTTCTGCGGCCGGCCAAAAGGAACGAGTAGAAGTGGTTAGTTGTCTAATTAACTTACATAAGTTTCTTGGACGAATAAACTGGTCGCTGCAGAAAATGGACATTGCTTTGCGTTGATTAAAAAGAGTCTCAAAATATTTTATCATATATACTTGCTTCAAATTAGAAATCTCGTTACATGATTTTCTACAAGCTTCATGCTTTTAGCGTCTTTAAATATGTTGGCTAAAGAAGAGTAGTTGGATAGCCTCAGGCTGAATTTTTCAAAAGAAAAGATGAATTGATCTAAAGTTAAAGTATTTTCTGATCATTTTATAAATGTATTTAACAGTTCTACTGTACACTCAGCGGCGAAAGAAACAGTAGGCGAATTGTCCACCACCATTTTCATTCGGTGTGTATTACACAATGTGATGATACTGACTTGAAATAATGACGTCAATATGAAGAGGGCAATGCCTGCATCGAACCAACATAGTGTGATTCCTTAAAACAGCACAGGATGTACAATAAAAAAAGTAATGAAAATAGCAATGGACAATTTGCCTACCATTTCTTTGCTGTTGACTGTACAAAGTAAAAAGAAAAGACTCTTTGGTGGGTTCCTTTATTTTCCACAGTGGGCTTTCCGAATGCCACAAGCGATAGCTAATGCTGTGCAACTTGCTTCTTGACCTCCCTTGCTGGCAGCGTCAGCGTAGTAAAGAATAGCGCCAGGAAGTCTCATCCCCCGGTCGGAAAAGCTACAGACGCAAAATTGCGTTTGCATTAGCTGCTAGTCACTACGTACTTCGTTTTTGCCATCGTTGGTAATATCTGTCCATCAAACTTGGTCCATCATCCACTTAAGTAGGATATAATTGAAGTCAATACATGCGAACTAGAAAGCAAAACGGATGAGTGAAGGGTGGGAGGCAATGCTGTTTCATCGTTTAATATAGCCTACGTGTCATAGCAAAACTTTGGTCAAACCACATTCATCTGTGGTTTAACTTTGTTTTGAGTCCACGTTTTGCATGACAGGCTAATCGGGAAGGACCTACAGTTTAAAGTAGGATTCGAGCCTCTGATCAATCTACCCCAAGCAAACATAAAAGTTCGATCTCGGAATCCTTTGATTACAAAGCGACAGCGTTGGGCATGAAACAATGAGTGAGGCCCTTATCTTTGAAACGGTAGGCAGAATATGGGTGTAACATCATCATATTGACTCTTCGTCGTCGCCTTGTAATAAAGGGGTAACGGGTTCGATGCCCGGTGGAGGCACATAGTGGTTTGGATCCGACTTTAAACTATAGGTCCAGTTCCGATTAGGCTTACTGTGCATAAAGTGGACTTAAAACACCAACTCAATCAATCAATACTTACTCTTCTTCTTTTTGCTTCGTGTACATGGTGTGAAATCACTGTTTGAGGGGGGAAAGATGTTAATCTACACGCACGTGCGCGCTAATATGTATACGTAATTAAATACAACATTACTAATTACAAAATCACTAAATATTTAAAAATAACATTATTAAATACATTTAAAGCAATTATCTTTTTACATTTATAAATATCAGATTTGCATCAAGTAGCAAACTGATTTCTTTACTAAGTGGTTAAAGATGTCAATTAGTTTCAAAATTGTTGAAATCGTTTTATTATGGAACAGCTGAAAGATTGATTGATTGAATTGGTTTATTTTTCTTCGCTTTTCTGCCACTTTTGGCTAATCGCGAAGATGGAAATGGCTGATGTACAATGAAACCGATGAAGGGACACTCACAAATAACCATGCCCAGGCCGGGATTCGAACCCGGAACCTCAGGCGTCGTAGCACGCTATGCTAACAACTTTTATATATATATATATATATATATATATATATATATATATATAAAGGAAATACCCCTACACGGAGGTATCCCCCACCATTCACTCTTTTTCTCACTTTTACACTTTTCAATTCTTACATTTTTCTTTGTTTCTTATCAACTGGACGAACACAAATACCCATGCCTTGCCCGGGACTCGAACCCAGAACCCCTGGCGTTGTAGCGCGCTCTGCTAACCACTACGCCACGGAGGTCGACAACCACTTCGCCCGCCACGGATGTCGGCGTAACACTTGAAACATTGTGTTTAGTTTCTCTATTAATATAAATCAATTACGTTTCATTCTTATATTTATTGTCCATTCTTGTTTCACTTTAATTGTGAATACGTTGCTATTACTGCAGATCTGTTAATGATCTTTTGAAAGAGAGATTGTTGGGGAAATACCCCCGTTGCCCTTCGACCTCTCCGCTCCCATAAGTTCTCATGCACTATCATCCGCTGAGAGGAGATCGTTTCGAGGGATATTGAGCAATCCAGTGTTACGGTGAAAAAACCTTCCTTCATTTCACTTCAGGTGACAAGAAAATCGCAAAAAAATCAAGTATAAAGAACAAATTGATCTGTTTGTGACATTTTGACCATTTTTGTAAGATTGTACGTGTAAGATGTACATGGTAAGATGTCACTTACCATGTTTTACACCCGAGCCCTTCATTTAATGAATTTATTTTGACTGTAATTTTAGTTTTACGTTCAGTTACTCAGCGCTGGACCTAAAGTTAACTTCTCAGTACGGAACTTCGGGTGCACGAGTTTGGGATGGCAAAATGCATTATCTTATTTAAATCTTCTTTTCTTCAACATGCGTGAATAGTAGTGATAGTGAGTTGCATATTATTGAGTATAGGAAAGCAAGCAGAGAACAGCAATTTCAGGAAATCAGGCTGTGATTCCGCCCTTTGGAAAATTATTTCTCACTTATTGCAGACGATTATTTTACCAGAACCTTTGATAACTTCCAGGAAATATCCCGTTTCTACCGTTCTGCACGCCCTGTCAAATCCGCGTCGTGGTTAACCAGACGGTACAAATTAGTTACCTTCACCTCCTACTAATCCACACAATCCACAATACTTTCACAAAAAAAATACTTGGAACGGTAGCCATATTATTGGTATTATAACCTGAGCATTGCATTGTTTGATTTGGAGTACGAGGTCGTTGTATTATGAAGTTTATCTAATTTTGTGTGGTGTCGCCAGTGTCACATGTTTGTATAATGCTGAGGATTTCGGTTGTCCCCTTGGTTGACTTATATTCAATGACAACTTAAGGAAAGCTAAGCACTTGTTTATCGCAGAAGAAAATTGTTATAACAATGTAAAATGTGACAAATCCACAACAAAATTATATGCAAGGTAATTTCGTACTTTGTAAGTCACGTGTATATAACTTATACTTAATGAATGAATGAATGAATACTGCATTTAAAGTTCTTTGAATATTGCTCATGTATTAGGGGAGTATACAGACCACCCACCACCACCGGTACGCTCTCAGACAAAAAAAAATGTAGAGTAAAAAGTAAAGTTGTTGTGGAAATATGACCATTCTATTCAATTGCTATTGCCTTCGGTTTGTAGACCGATTGATTATATAAAAAAAGTGTTTTCTAAACTTTTTTCCGAAGAGCTTGCATTTTCTGCAGCTTGCGTTTGCAATGTACGAGGTTGCAACCAGGAGACAGGACAACCAGGCGATCTTGCTTCTCTTCTATCGGTATCTAAGGTTGCCAGACCTTCATCTTTTATGCTTAACTTCGCTGATTTTAAATAACGTTATTTTTTCAACATTAAAGCATAAAGTTGGTTTACACAGTTTTAATTGAGAATATTTCTGTTATACGTTTCGTGAAGCAATGCAGAGAGAACACGGGAGGGGGCGTTCTTAGTTCTCTCTCTTCCCACACGACCTGCATGTGTTTCTGAGGCAGTGGCAACCATGCCCACTAAGTCCCTAAGAGCCCTAAATCTCCTCTCCTAAATTAACAACGTAGAATTGTCAGAATCAGTGGCGGCGATTGGGTTCCAAAACTGGGGGGGGGGCAAGGACAGTTTACTTTGGTGCATAAGATTTAGCATAGTGTGAGGGCAAAAGTGGCATAAATAAGGGGACAACAGCCTCCCTCGCTCCCCCTAATCGTCGCCACTGATTAGAATTCTAATTGTAAAAATTAAACATGCTAGTTGCTTAGGAGAGTTAAGTTTATTGATGTCAGCATATTTTATGATCCTGTGATCCCAAGTGGCTGTCTCTTGATATATTAAAATTTCCTAGATACAGTGTGTTATTTTGTAACATTGTATATCTGACAATTATAATACAATAAAATGTTCAATACATCCACATGTCAACCTCTCTTCCACGTAGTACAACCTCGACTGCATTGTGCAGAAGGAGGTTCTAGCGCTTGGATTGACAATCAGTATAATCCTCTGTGGGGTTTGCGTTATATGTTTGTCCCTTCATCCATTTCTAACATTCATTTGCATCCTCGCAATTAGCCAGAAATGTTAAAAATGCGACGTTAAATAAACTAAATCAACTAACAATAAAATGTTCAACGTACATATACAACTGCATAAAATATATGTGACGCTTCGAAAGACGGTATTTTGAATTTATTATCCCTTCCCATGCCTTGGATTGCCTCGAATGTAAATATTCCTTACGTTGCTTAACTAAAATTATACCCTAGGATAGTGAAATGGTAAACATTAATGAAGCGACAGAAAAATGCAACGTATAGCCTTTAACGTTAATCTGAATTGCTTTTCTTCGGTTAATCGTTAATGAGCATTAATGGTGGAATGCAGAAATAAATGAAAGAACGAACACAATGGTATATCTGTGGCTTACTCAGGATTCTAAATTAGGGCTTCTGGCTTCGTAGCTACTCCTTCATGCAGACCGGAAGGTGAAAAAAATAATACTACAATACAGTTGATTTGATTTGAATATTATTATTTAGCGTCGCTTTTCTTTCCCTTTTGTCCAGACGAAACGATGGGATGAGTAATGATACGATGAAATTGATGAAGAGCGCCCACAAAGGAACACCCAAGTAGCGTCGTAATGCGCTGTGCTAACCTTTCCGCCACGAAGGTCAGCTGCAATAGATTGATCGATTGATTTGCTTTATTTTACTTCGCTTTTTGTGCCACTCTTGGCTAATTTGCGAAAATGGGGATGAGTGATGATATGATGAAATTGATGAATGGGCACTCACAAGCATCCACGCTGAGGCCGGGATTCCAACCCGGTACCCCTGGTGACGTAGCGCGATGTGCGAACCACTTCTCCATGAGGGCCGGCAGCTACAATAGAGTCGAATTTACTGAATGAGAACATATACGCATTGATTGATTGATCGATTGATTTGCTGTTTTAATTCCACTTTATGCACAGTTTGGCTAATCGGGACTGGACCCACAGTTTAAAGTGGGTTCCGAACCACTATATGGCTCCACCGCATATACCGTTTTAAGGGGAAGTTTAACTACATAGCTTTCATTTTTTACTATCCCTTCAACGGAGCGTGCTGTTGACAATATCACCCGCAGTACGGCCGTGATCGAGAATGTGTGGAGCCATATCTTCTGCTTGAAAGGTAGCACCGTAAGATGCACAAGAAAAAACTTTACCTTTTGTAGCACTCGCCCACACACATTTTAATGGCATATCCTCTGCCTAGGGCTTCGCTGTTCCCCTAAGTACACTTGTTTGTGTAACTTCGTAAATATTGTCTCAATAAAGCCACACTAAGGAAATGAACACGCTTCCTTTTACTAAAACTGAATTTTTTGTTGGCCCTTTATTTTATTACATAATTTATTTTAATCTCAATCAAATAAACATCTACATATTATTCACGTTTAGAAACGGGAAGAGTATTTATATAGTTTTTTTTTACCTTGTCATTTTAAAATTAATGGAATTAATATTTTCTTTATGATCGTAGATGGTAAGTACATGGTGTAGTTTCCAGGCATTATTTATCATAAAGGAATAAAATCAATGTTTTCTACTCGAGGTTTTCCCCTTTCCCCAAAGTTGTCTGTTGTAGAACATTAGCAAATATACCCTTATTTCATTGTCCTCTCTGTTGTTTTATGTAAGTAAGAATGTGCACTAAGGATGATACGCATATTATAATTCGAATATCCATGCGTAAGAATTTGTATGTTATCTATTTATATTTTCTCTTGAATACACGCACAAAAACAACACGACAACAAGAGGAGGACACAGAATGTAATTTAAATGGAATTCTATCAACTTCAACTTACGAAATGATGTGTTTCCTGCTTTGTGAAGCTGATACGCAATGGAGAGATAGATGAACGTGATAACGGGCAGCTTAGCAAGTCGCGTTGATCCTTTTCTGCAAGAGGGGAGCGTACTTGTGTTCCCCGCGACGTTGTCAGGTGAGGAGCTTATCAACTTTTCAAGTCGCACTTTAAGCAGAGAGGGTGGGAAGTGAAGACGACAAAAAGTGTGGCAACGTAGCAAAAAAACTCATGCACGGCGCAGTGGCCGCAGAGGTGGATCGCATAAAGCAACAGTGTTGCCAAACACGGTCCTTAGAAAAAGAACTACATTGAAGTTAAGGACTCAGACCAAGCAGTTAGCTTTTAAACGTATAAACACTTGTCTCCGTGTTCTACACTGGGGATTCTGTGTTCGAATCCTGTACGAGTTTAGGGAGCTTCCAGACCAAAGTGAGAAGCGAAGCATATAACTTGAAAACAAACAATTAAAAAATGTATATGTGACGTTTCGAAGTGACATGACAAGGTGCACATGTCGAGTCACATTGCGTCGTTCTAATCTGGAAGCATCTTCTGGTAGCGCAGCTGCACTGAATGCTTGCTTATATTCTTATGTTGCTTGTTACTTCGGTATGAACCCCTTAGTTTGTACACACTGTTATTCTTAATATGAGCGTTTATATATATGAAATATTCGATAAAATATAAATGAAATATTCGAACCAATACTATTTTGCTATATTTTACTTCGCTTTTTATGCCACTTTTGGCTAATTTGCGAAGATGGGGATGACTGATGACATGACGAAATTGATGAATAAACACTCACAAACATCTATGCCCAGGCCAGGATTCGAACCCGGGACCCGTGCGTCGTTTTCGAACCAATGCGACACGACAAACATCATGTGTCAGTAGTGTGATTTGTGGTACTACTGGCGCGATAAAGTATGAACCCCCCTCAGGCAGATTTGCCTACACTTAAAACAAGCTCAACATGCCTATATGAGCTTTTTGCTCAAGTGTGGAACCCTGTCTAATCCAAATTTTTTGTAAAAATGCCCTCGGGAATTTCCCGTGAAAGTATGACCCCCCTAAGATTGATTTGCCTACACTTATAAAAGGCACTTCTGTGAGATTGTTGTCCATAAATTTGTTAAAAATATGCCCCTCTTGATATTTTTTTTGGCTACACTTAAAACTAAGCCAAACGTATTAACACACACACACACACACACACACACAAACACACACACACACATATTTACTTCCGGTCCACTTCCGCTTTAAGTTCAATTGGGCACCAGGCTCAACTTGTATATCTAGTATTAAGATTATGTAATTCTTCTAGAATTGCTCTGTGACTCTCATTTCTTACATCATAAACATATGATTTTTCACCTATAAGAATAACACTACATATGGTGTCATCAGGGAGTGTTTCGTGGAATTCACAGATAATTTTAATGTTTGTCCTGTCATTAACCACAACTTGTTTCCTTTTTGAAGTGTTGATGACAAACATGGGTCTCTGTGCTTTGAATTCATCTGGTGTGTAATACATGTCAGTATTGCCAGTAGTGACCCTTTTGTATGCTGTAAATGCTTCATATAATTTAAGGAAATCATCCTTGGACATGTCTAAATTATAATTTACTCTAGGGAATACCTCATATTTTTAAGATATATGTTCTTGATGTTGCAGCTATCAAATTTACTTGAATTTTTTTCCTGGTTATTGTGTCTTCCAGTCTGAAACACTACCACCACAAAATCCGGCATGTCATATTGTATACTGGAGAATGAATTTGTAGCATCAAACTCATAATAGGTACCAGCGGCAGGCTTCTGTACACATTGATATGTATAAAATTGTAAAGGAAACTGTGGATTTTTTATTATATCTGCTTTGTATTTAAGAGCATAACTGGCTTCATATTCAACAACCGGGATTCTTAGCTCCATAGTGTGAATAATGCATTTGCCTTCATCAGGTAGGGTATTGGGCAGAGCTTCCCCTGTAGAATTTAAAGTATTGTACCTCATCAAAGCATTATTATCATTGGCAGCTCTTCAAAATGTGATTCTTAAACTACCCTTCCACATAATATCTTTGTAATCTGAGAAGAATCCTGGCAACAGGCGCATAGGGAACAGCACTGTGTGGCTCTTAGATAATATTTTATCACCAGCCTCAAATCCACCTATTTTGTAGTAAGAAGCCTCGGTTTTGGATAATTTTAGTGTGGCCAAAGCTGTGGAGGTAATGCCGGGATAATCCACTATGTTTATAACAACACCATGCTTTCTGATCTCAATTTCAGAGAACAGATGCGGCACAAAATTGTCTACCAATCTTATATTTGAATTTGCCGGATAATCTGTTCCATCGAGCTTTACAACATCAAATTTGATGTATAGATCTGCTCTGTGGGGGTGTATAAAGCCATCCCCTACATCAAGATCAACCTCAATCTCTGTGTTGGGTTGATTTAAATTTGCAAATGTCCTCCTGTTTGGGGGGAATGATTGTAGCTCATAACTCTCAATATTTTCCATTTTTTTTTGGTATGTATTTTTATTTAAATATTAATCTCTATGATTGCAGTTGTTGTGCCTCCAGCAAAATCAACTAATTCTTCTTTTTCATTAGTGACCATCAATTCAATATAATCTATTCTATTATGGCACACAGGAAAATATAATGTTGGGGATGGAGTGTCGATGATTGGCTCCATAAATTCAGAATTAGGTTTAAATGTTGCAATGATGCCAGTTTGTTTGTGAGTGTCTATGCCATTTGATTTGGTGATCATACACTCAGCCACATTACAGTGAATATTCAGAGTCTCTATGGCTAAGAATTTAGGTATATTAATAGCAGTGTGTTTGATGGCCGGTTCAAGTTTTGTGTTGTTCTCAAATCCTAACAGCTCTCCTATAGTACCCAGATCCACTGTTTCTCTAGCAGATACAATCTCTACTCTGTGAGTGACAGAATTTTGAGTTAATACTATACCTCTGGGTAATTGAGCATTTAGAGTGGACAGATTATATTGCCCTGGAGTGATGACAATTTTTTGATCTCCTACTGCAATTTTGTTGTTGTGGTGTGTAATATTGGGGATTAAGTACATGCCATAAAATGCTCTGAGAGCTATTGTTTTGGGATACACTATATCATCATGTAATTTGAGTTTCAATATTGAATTTTGGCTGGTGAGATGGAATACCCCCATGATGTTTGAGATACCACAGGGCCTTTTGAAAATTTTCAATTGATGGTTTATTTATTTGAGACATATATCTAAGAACAGATAAACACAAATGTCCACAATTAACATCTTTGAAGTTTTGAACACGGGCATTATTGTAATAAAGATTAGCTGATTTTAGATATTTTATTAAATTTTCAGGTGGAACACCTCCAAATGAATCAAACACAAATGCATCATTGTTTAAATATTTAAGATAACAAATCCAGTGAGTGCCCTGATTTTTGTACTTATCCAAATTAACAATGCCACACTCTTTGTTGAGTGGTTGTTCTGGTAAAGAATCAGACATGTACACACCTCTAAAATTTTTGATGCCCAGTGGCTTGATTAAAGCTTCAATATCTTGGTTTGTAAGCGGCTCTTGTTTTTTTTAAACTTATTCATAAAGGTAAAAAAAAAAAGGTAAAGTGTTCCCCTGTGCATAGCACCACGCCATGAAGGCGTATAGGGGGTGTGTGGGTAACGCCCCACACTTTCTTGATCCGGTCGTGAGTGGGGGTGATGTGATCAGCATCACGCCCCTGACCGCCTTTACCCCCCAGGGTTTCCCCCAGGTACCCATGTTATTCGACGCTGGGTAGGCGCCGGGGCCGCTTCCACCGTTAGAAAAGTTCCCGGATTTGAACTGGCCGGGGATCGAACCCGGGACCTTTAGCATGGTAGTCAGACGCGTTACCGACTGAGCCAGTGCGGATATTTTAAACTTATTCATGGCTCTCTTAACACCTTTGCCTTGTTTCTCCATGGCCAGGTTATGGCGCTTCAAGTCATCTAATTCTGCCCTATTTTTCTTGGCATCTATTACTGTTTTTGCTATGGCAGCTGATCCTCCAGCCAAGCTCCCAACAGCCCCAAGTGCTGTTAAGATGGCCGGGATAGTAAATATGAAACCCCCCACATGTGATTTTTTTCTAGATTGTTGTAATTTTTTTAATTGGGGGGTACTAAGCAACAATTTCATACCATGGCCCTTTGCAAGACAAGAATTTTTTTTCTTCCGCTGCTTTTTGGTTAAAAGGCTATCAATAGTTTTAAGAGATTTAAGACCTGCACAAGGTATCTGATACATAACACCCTTGGCCTTCATTGTAGGTTTATTATATACATATTCACAGCCCCCACCCCAGTTTTTGTTTGGTGTTCATAGCTATGGTGGTCCCCAATGCTGCTATTCTCTCACTCAAAGAAGCATCTTTGCTTACAAATCTACCAAATGCAGCCTCTTCTAATTTCTTGTCTGCAACATGTCTCTTGTCAAGATCAGAATGTGTGTTGTATGCTATGTCATGGTCTCTACAAGCAGCATCTAGGGGATTAACACCAGGGTCCCCTCTGTTTAATCTATGCTCCAATTTTGTGCCTGGACCACAATACTGATAGCCTGGAATATGTAGTTCAAATGGTAGCTTGTTTATAATGTCATTAACCAACCCCCGACCCTCAGAAATATTCCAAAATTTAGGTGGTAGAGTATTAATAATTTTTATAAGATATCCAATCCCCTTAGTGTCATTCACTATAAAATTAGACAATTTTGTGCTTATCATGTTCATAATTCCAACCTTTTCATTGTAAAAATTGTGGTTGCCAGCATTTTCCTCCCCAGCTATCACCAATAACCTATCTACAAGTTTCCTGACATCATCAACCCAGACAAATTCTTTAGGCAGGGTGTTGTATTGTTTGATTCCACTGCCAGTCTTAATTTGTGACCATATGGGCTTGATTAAGTTGTTATATTTTGCTCCACTGCTAGACTTGACTCTTTTTTGTGTGGGATCATTGTTCTGGTATAGAGCATCTGATTTTATTAATATTTCTTTGTAATGCTCATAGTCTTGATCTGTATAGCTGCCAGGTCTATTCCTAGTCATCAGTTCCCACAATCCAGGTGTGCCAAGATACTTAACAAAAGCACCTCTTTCTCCAAGATGAGATTCTGAATATACAATTATATCATCTCCCATAAATGTTACTCTGAAATTGCCAATTCTATGTATGATGTTACCATCACGCTCTGTGTCAACATATAAGCCAAAGACCTCATCTTTGTTGTCTTTAGGTGTGCTTAAATATTTTTGAGCAAGAAGACCCAATTCAATAGGATCCTGAGTAGCTTCAATTCTTCGAGGAGCAACAGGACTAGGTGTATGAATACTAGAAAGTGGGGTGATTGGATAATCTAATATGTTTCTTGCAGCTACAGGTACAAGCTCTGTGATCAAATTTTGATTTTGCTCTGTAAGAGTTTTGATATTTTTACCTAATTCACTAATAGCATCAATAATAGGCTGTTCTGTTTGTTTGTGTTGTTCATAAATTCCTCGGTTCTCTGATTTCCATCCCTTAAATCTTTTTACAAGATAATCTCTTAATTTAAGATCATCAATGATTGGCCTTTTCATGGTTATTTATATATGTTTCAATGTCTAGAAAATTGTTGATTTTATTTCTGTATTTGCCACTATTGGGTTTTCTTGTCATATCAATTGTGACGAACCCATAACTGTCCTGGTTCCAGCACCTACTGCAAAACTTGGAAAAATCATTGTAGCTCAAGTCCCCACCTACATATTCATCATGTATGTGTTTGAGGTTGGTATGATCTTGATGAAACACACATATAAAATTGCTGTTGTCTCGGATCAACTGCTTCGGAATTTTAGAAAAAGTCTGTGCCAGGTAGAAGCAATCAATGTTTTTGTGTCGGCCCTGTGTAAAGAAATTTCTAACCTTGTTTTGATTATCCAGTATAATGTCATCAAACACAACAACAGAATTATCGGGACATTCATGAAGTGGCTTAACATCTGGTTCAAAAGTGGCTATATCCAATCCATCATATAGCTTCATCAGCTGCTGATATTTTAATTGTTCCAAGCTCTTAGAGAAGACATACAAGTGCCTGTTTTTCCAGTCTAACCAGTTGGGTGCCAATAAAAAATTATCAATCATTAGTGTAGTTTTACCACAAGCTGATGGCCCAACAATAAGACATCTAACATTATCAGGCAGCAACTTGCCATTTCTCTTAATCTGCTGTTCAGGTTCTGGCAGCCTTTTTATAACATCCCAGGTGCTCATATTATCACTTTGTCTGCATCGATCCAGCTGTGTTCTGGAAGTCCTAGCCATTTGACAAATAACTTGTTGCCTTTTCTGCGGATGATTTTTTCTATGAGATATGTGTCAGGCTGTTTAGTTTTGCTGAGTTCTTCTTCATAGAACCGGCCTTTGAGAATTTCTCCTCGGTGGTCTTTTATTATATATGTGTTAAGGGTCCCAGGTTTAACTTGAACCACTGTAAATAATTCAGTGCTCCAGTTTCTTGTAAAGCCTCTTTTGAATAAGTGCTTATATTTGCTGATTCTTACTTGATCACCCACCTTGTATTTGGCTTTTCTTGTTGTTGGCTGGTATCTAGGATAATAAACAGTCCTGATCAATTTTTGCTCATCAGATGAAGTTACTTCAGAGGGTTTCATGTTGATTGTGGAATGGACCGAGTTGTTATATTTATGTAGAAGTTCTGGAAGAATATTAAGCCATTTATAATTACCTTGAAGTGTAAATTGTTTTTACATAAGATTTTTTAGGGTTTTCTTGAATCTCTCTACAATTGAGGCCTTCAGATCACTGTAACTCGAATAATGTTGTATTGACTGGCTTTTAATAAATTGTTGGAACAGAAATTATAAAATTCTTTGCCATTATCTGTTTGCAAATAGCGCGGTGATCTTCCACTCTGATTGATGATTGTCCTGATGGCTTCTGTAACACATTTTCCAGTCTTGGATTTGAGTGGCACAGCCCAGGCAAATTTTGAAAATGTGTCTATTACAGTGAGTAGATACTTGTAGCCCTTGTTGATTTTGTCTAAGTTTTTCAGCTGTCCACTTGCCATCTCAATCAAGTCGCTCTGCCATAAATCATCTATGCCTTTTGTAACTACTGGCAGTCTCTTATAATTATGTCTGGCTTGTCTGTGTAATTCATCAACAATAATTTGTCTAGACATAATATGTAAACAAGAATATTGCAACTATAGGGTGTTCAGCAGCTGATACTGCAGGATTTTCTGAATATAATTTGTCTCCTATTTGTATATGAAATTCCAGAGAGCCATCATCTTCAACATAAGATATTTCTAATGTATTGGGATCTGTAAAATCCTCTAACTCTACACTTGTGATTTTTGGTTTGTTGTCAGCATTTGTTATTGATAAGGTAGGGTAGTGGTGGGTCTCTGGTTGTAGCCAATATTTGATTTTGGTTTGTCTCAGTGTGCCCCTAACAAAAAACTGGTAATAAAATTGTGCAGGGGACAGCATATATATTTTGCCACCTGGTGTAAATGGTGAATCATATTCTTTGTTGGGGATGCTGTACAATTCAAGAATTACTGTATGTTTTGGATTCTCGATTATGCCGGTTATTTCTTTTTCTGCTGTAAGCAGTCTACTTGTTACAGATTCAAGGTGCTCATTGATAGTCCTAACAACATCATCATGGCCTGGCTTGATTTTTATGTCCACAATAAGTTTCTTGTATTGTTGCACAATCTCTTGAAGCTGGGTGGCAAAAACAGACAGAGCATTTGCTTGATTGGATTCCATGGTCCCTAGCTGTTGCTTGATATTAGCTACAATTTGTTGCAAATTTTCAATAACTGCCAATTTAGAATTTTGAGCAGTAAGATCATGGACTTGTCTTCTGATATCCTCAAACAGGGCATGCAGTTCATTAATATGTTGATTGGTTGGTAGAGTGGCCACTGTCTGAGTAAGTTGTTTGATCTCTGTCTGGATATTCTTGATATCTTCTGATTTCAATATGCGATTCACTGCCCTCTTTATATTTTAAGTTCCTGTGATGTAGGGAGATTTGATACAGTATTTTGCAAAGATTCAAGTGCCAATTTCACATTATTTAATTCAGAAGCATCAGCCACATTTTGCATAGCATTTTGGAGCAGGGCTATATCTGCCTGAGTGGGTGTTGATTGTTGTAAAATTTCAAGTTTTGTTTGGATATCATCGATCAAGTGATGAAAATGAGATAGTTCAGATTCAGTGTTGAGGTTTTCAAGCTTTTTGATCTGTTCCTGGACACTTACAAGAGTGTCTACAATACCGGGCCGGCGGGATTCTTGTACATTTGTCAAATCACTTTGCACTGCTGCAATTGTACCCTCAAGATGGGTTATGGTACTTTGAATTTTTCCAAAATCTTCATATGTTTCAAGTTGCAGCTTAATGTTGGCAACACTCCGAGTTATTGCACTCAAAGCATCAGAAGATGGCAAGTTGTTCATAAAATTTTCAAGTGTCTCAATTTTTTCTTTAACCTCGGCTATGGCATTGTTCAGAGTGTCCAGATTAGGTATTTGGAGTCATTGAATCTGTTATTTTAGAGTGGAAATCACTAGATCAAAATCTTCTTGTGATTTTATGCTTTTGACAATTATTTGGAGCTGTGTCTGGACATTATTTATCTGCTCTTCCAATTGCTGTTTCAATTGCTCAGAGTTGGTGGCATGGGTCTTAAATTTGGCTTGAAGATCTGCTACAGCTTCTTCTAAACTTTGAAAATTATCTAATGTGGCCAAATCAGTATATTTCTGAAGCAGCACTTTGAGTTCTGAGTCAATTTTAAGAAGAGGGTCCATGCATTGTGATTGTAAATTTGTAATTTCTAGTTGAAGACTGGCATTGAGTGTGGTTTGTAAAGCTTGTAAATCACTTCTTAATTTCTTGACTCTGACATCAAGCATCAGAATCTCATCACTGTGATCTTCATGCCTTGTATGGCCAAATATGTCATTAGGCATTTTTGTTTAGTGGTTATTTATTATTGAATATCTGATTCATAATTCTATAAAAAAAGGTATAAGCTTGTCATATGATCCTCAATATATAAGCAGTCACCAGCAGAAACAGTATAAACAGTGCCAGAAATCATGTTTGAGTGCTTTAACCTGTAAATATTTCTCCCTACTGAAATTTTGACATTACCCTCAGGAGTTGTAATAAATTGTAATTGACCACCTACAGGTAATTGGTAATAATTTAAATTATTGTTAAATATGTACAATGTTTTACCTGTTTTATCATCAACATCTGTAAGTATGCTGTTCAGATGAATAATTAACAAAGCACTTAGTTTAGATAACATATCAGAAGAGGCTTGTGGTGTTGGCAGGTCCATAATAGCCTGTTTTTTGAACCCAAATAAGTTCATAGGCATGTTTATTTATTTCAAATCATGCTCTGTAATTGGGCATTGATTGCCACTTTTCAAATCACAATGACCCCTTGGTAGAGTATGTATGCCACATGATAAAATACATCTCTTATCATCATGTGGGTCCAGAGCCACTTTTCTTACAATATTGTTAGTCAATAAGTGATCCACACTCTGAATTCTATTTTCTGATGTTCTGATTGTGCTACATGATTTGAGATAATTTTTGTAATCCTCAAATTCAAGCTCTTTGTCAACAATTACTCTGCCAATGCCCTTGGCCTTTTTGGCAACAGCGCCACTACATGTTCAAAAGCTGTACATCTTGGCCCTTAACCCAGCAAATGCCACAATAACATCACCAATTGTCTCATCTTTTAACTTGCCAGGCACCTTTTTGTTGTGGGGTTTAATTTTTGAATGTTCAGTGGTATCAAAATATTTAAACAATTCGGGCTGTGCTATATCTTGATAAACATCTTCTGTTTGAATATCAAGAACAAAACTATCTGTGTCCATGTACATCAATTTTACACAATCACCAAAAAAAGTTTCAGCACATCATAATACAATTTTAACATGTGTAATTTGGCCAATTCCAATATCACAGCCCCTACATAAATAGGCTTATCAAACTTAATCTTTGTTTTTTTCATGTTGAAAAGTGCCATATTTTCATCATAAATTCTTCTGTAATTGAAGTTGGGCTTTGCAATCAATTTTTTGCTCCGGCTGGGGTCAGTAATTATTTTAACATCAATATGTTTTCTGACATTTTCAATTGTTTTGCCATACACTGAATTGACCATCAATTTAAACAAGGTCTTATCAAATTGGCTCAATGCAGATGTTCGAAGCTCTGTGTTTGTATCAATATATGGCTTCAACCATCTTGAGTGCCTGAACCTCAAAACTTTTCCAATTTTGGTCACTTGAACACCATGATGCATCAGGAACTGGAGGTTTTTGTAATATATGACATAATCCTGTTTCGGCTCTAGAGTCATCATCAATTTCTTTTGTTTAGAGCCTCATCATCAATTTCTTTTGTTTAGAGCCAGGTGAACACTTAACCTCGGGAATTGGGGGCAGATCAGAAAATATGTTGTGTAAATCATCAGGAATTGTCAGATCAACCCCTAAGAAGAGGCAATAGTTACTGTCATCAAAATCCTTAAGATCTTCAATATTGAAATTTTCAACCCACTCAAGCCCTGCATATGGCAATTTATCCATCATAGCATAACCATAGAGGCTGTTTGCATCTACATACAGTATATAATTTGATGGCAGTGCTGGATCATAATCAGGAATATATTTGTTATTTGCTCTGGCATATCTCTGAGAACATTGCACCATGCCTCCTCTTATACATTGTTCCAGAAACATATCTTGATCCTGGATCAGATCCAATTGCATTTTAGTGTTTAAAAACATTGCAGACCATGCTAGGCCCGGAGCACTGTAAAAATACATTGGATCCAGCTTATAATTTTGCATGGAAGATTTTCTGAATGCCTGCAGTATATCAGCTAAGAGGGTCACATCAAGTTTTAAATATGCCTTGTGATAATCACCAAATGTCTGGCATTTTTAAATTGTTCCACATCAATTGGGCATGGTGATAATCTTCATCAGTGATTCCAGATCCTCTGATTTTGCTGTAAAACTCTTGTTGTGGTGGCAGAGAACACTCATCAAATTTAGAAAAATCTGTAACATAATCAAATGGATATACACCCTTCCGCCTAATTAATTTCAGGTCCTGATTTGGAAACAAAGCACATGTGATTTTGAATTGATCATCAGATAATTGACTGGCCAGTGTAGCCAGGCTAGCCGATAAAATTCTGTATGAATCAAGAAATCTTAAGTGAATAGGAACACCATTAACTTTAATTATTTTGCTAATGGCAATATATTTCTCATTATTTTCAGCTAAAATATTTAAATTCTGCTTGTCAAACCCCTCGTTAAGAATTTACCATCTGTATGAGAATGGTGTTTCACCTTGATATTTGTATCTGAAAATTCAGAATCACATACCGGGCATTTTTCTGCATTGGTGAAATCTTCAATCTGTTTCTCTGTTAAAGGCAACATGGGTTTTGATTTTAATAAGACATTAGATGCTATGTCATTGCACTCATTTTCTATTCTTTGTGCAAATTCTTTGATGGCATCTGCTCCCATGTATAAATATTCTTTACTAACAACACCATCCTGTACAATCACATAATAAAAACTAGAAGGTTCATGTAACTGGTATTGTGTAATTGAAGGTTCATCAGGATCTGGGCTACAGAATGCAAGGGGTCTGAGATTTGATTCAAAATCACAGACTATATATGCTGGGTGTTCCAACAAGGCTTCAAATTTTTTGAATTTGGCATTTTCACTTGGCATTGTCATCACCACATGAACAGGTTTATGATTCCCACAGTATTTCAGATGCTCAATTAACTTGTTTTTAGCAATTTCTGCATTCTCTTCCCGAACCCCATTCACCATTTTTTAACCATCAAATACAGACAAACATCTTCTGCACAACTTGAATATTCTATGAGTTTTGTCTATTTGTGTTCTGACTAAAGCTTCAAGATTATGTATCAGAGTATAATGATATGTGCCATCTCCTTTAATTAAGAGCAGATCAATCGGAACAGCAGAATCATCATCAAATGTATTGATTCTGAGAGGATCTATCAAGCAATTGCCACGGTCAGTAGAACAAGTAAATACATTAATAGATAATTGTTTGCCATTGATATTCCTGACCTTTTTTTCAAATTTATTAATATTCTGAACAGACATTGGAGTTTCTAAACCCTCCATTGCCTCATGAAAATCATATTCATGTTGTTTATAATAACTTATTCTCTGAGGATTCCTTGAAACTGGATACAAAGCAGCTAAAATACACCACAAAAAGCATTTCTGGTCGGTATTTTCTATGTTAACCACGGCTGTTTTGTTTTTGATATTGGCAGGTAATGGCACATAAGTGGAACCTTGTAATGGGTTGAATTCAGAAATATTAACATATAACTTGTGTGAAGATCCGCATAGGCTCCATCCAGACTCTTTTGCTGCAAATTCAGAGTATTTAATATTCAATTGATCTATCAAACTGCTTATTATTTTGTCTGAATTTGCATTTGAATATACCGGTACAGTTTCTGTTATGTGGGGCTGTGTAAATTTTGTACCATTTGGCTTCTTATATTGTGTAAACAATTTGAGAGACAGCTTATAAGAGCCATTTTGTGCATTTAGAATTGCCTGCACATCAGAATTTATACTGTTCAAAAAATTCTTAATGTCACATTTTGGCTCTGATACAAACCGGTGATCCCTAAGTTGGCCATTAAAACTGCTATGGATAGGTGCATAGCGGGCTGCTTTGCTGCTCTAGCATTAACAGGTGCTTCATGCTTCCTTTTCAGACCAGATGTAGATGGTTGTGGGGGCAATGTTGATGACTGTGCAGAACAAGTACCTTTATGTTTATATGTGAAATATTCCAGACTATATTTTCTATGGCATTTTGGGCATATTTTTGTGGGAGTTCTGCATTTGTCTGGATACAATTCTTTTGATGCTTAGCCCAATTGGGGCTGGATATATTCTTATTGCATTGATTACAATATTTTTGATTTGGCATTTTTGTTGTTGTTTATTATATAAGATTTCCTGGGGTCCAAATCAAAATTCTATGCTTAATAAAAAATATCAGTTGGGTTCAGCAGTTGATTTCTGTATGTGTGTGTGTGTGTGTGTGTGTATGTGTGTTAATATTTTTGGCTTTGGTATTTATATAAAATTTCTTGGGGTTCAAATCAAAACTCTATACTTAATAAACCTATGACAGGTTGTCAAAAATCCTGTATATTAAATCAAATAGATTTGTAATTCAATTTATACAAATCTGCAATATTTTTGTGTTTAAAAATATGAGCAGCACTGCAACAACACACCCTTACTCTTCAACAACTCTCACAATACTGGCTGATATGCAATGCAAAATCTCTTTATATAGCCTAAGCACTGACCGCATTGAAAACATCTGAAACAATAAGCCAATCAGAATATAACACATCATCACATTATGTCATAACCAACCAATCAGAAAACAACACATGTCTAATAATTTATTGCTTAATATTGGGTAATAATTTGTTGCAAGACATGATGCAATATAAATAAGCCAGAAATAGGCCACATGTGGACCGGAAGTATGCAAACCGGAAGTGGACCGGAAGTGGACCGGAAGTGGGCCGGAAGTGGGCCGGAAATGGACCGGAAGTGGACCGGAAGTGGACCGGAAGTAAATATGTGTGTGTGTGAGTGTTAATACGTTTGGCTTAGTTTTAAGTGTATCCAAAAAAAAATATCAAGAGGGGCATATTTTTAACAAATTTATGGACAACAATCTCACAGAAGTGCCTTTTATAAGTGTAGGCAAATCAATCTGAGGGGGGTCATACTTTCACGGGAAATTCCCGAGGGCATTTTTACAAAAACATTGGATTAGACAGGGTTCCACACTTGAGCAAAAAGCTCATATAGGCATGTTGAGCTTGTTTTAAGTGTAGGCAAATCTGCCTGAGAGGGGTTCATACTTTATCGCGCCAATAATAGCATCAATTACACTACTTGTGTCGCTTACGTGTTTCTCGCAATGAGCGTTGCCGTATTTCTCCCTTCTGGGGTCGTGCCCACGCGTTGAATGGTTTCTTACGGAAAGACTTCAAACCGAAGCTACAGGGAACAAATCACACAACGGCGGCAAGTGACAATTAAGGTTCACATCGAAGTGACAAGTTACAAGACACACGGACCACTTTAGTCCATCAGAAAGCATTAAAATGCGAAAGCCCGAACACCAGACCGATGCGACATATTTCACGATATTTAGAAAACTGCCCATTCTGTGCAACACGGAAGCAATAAGCGAGACGTGCAACTTGTCACATTGCTTTGTTTCGAAATGTTGAATTCATTAGTGTTGCAATTGTCTCAAAGCGATACGTGTCACTTGTCGTCTTCCACTTCGGTCTGAAAGTTCCATGAATGTTATGCATCATGTCGTCTTGGTCTGTTGTTGGCGGATATGAGAAGACTTGCATATAGACCAAGGTACTTGTGCCCCGTCGATTGTCACTTTTGAACAGAAATCTCCATTCTTATTTTTTTTTAAAAAAATATTATTATTTCGTTATCAATTAATTTTTCTTCAGCATGACCGAAACAAGTAACGAGAAGTTACCAATAAAGTTTGAAAACTCTGCTATTTGTTTCTTGGCAATGGAAGAAAATGTGCTTTAGAAATGCATTTATAGTGCATTTACTAGTGTTATATTAAAACCAACTGATAATTTATTATGGATACATAAAAAAGTCACATTTGGAGGAAGAAATTATCTTGTAGAGTATTGTTTGAGTATAGGAATAAAGTATAATAGAAGAACAGATTTGGTTCCAAAGTTTTAAGTTGGCAATATTGACAGCTCGGGAGCAACAGTACGGCCAGCGAGCGGGGAATCCCGGCGGCCGCCGAACGAACCTTTCCTTGCCTCTCAACCCCCTGCGATGTTCGGTACCAATACATGCGAAATAGATCCAAGATTTTACACACCCACACTTCACGGTACCAAGAGATGCGATTAAACACCACAGTTTTACACAGCCTTGAAGGTACCAGGTTTCACCAGCAGGTGGCAGAGTGTAACACAGCGACATAAACACTAATCCAACAAATATGAACTTTTTGGTACCTTCGAAATACTTCGCGTACAGGTCGCAAGGGCTCTCAGGAGTTTCAAAATGGCCTTTTCCTTATTGGGACCGACAAAAAGTCCCAACAATTTTTTTGGTCCCATTAAGAAAGGTGTTTAAAGATACGCCGGTCCTAAGAAGAATATATTTGCGTACCCCCCCCCCCCACACACACACACACACCTTCACACACACACCCACACAAGTAGTGTGTTTTGTGGTATTACTGGGACACTTATAGCGTAGAAAAGAAGAGGTCATTTGATTAAACAGCCCGATTTGCCCACACTTAAAATTATGCCAAGATACCCATATTCCCCAATTCTTCAAGTGTGATATGCTCTTAATTCTAAGAATTTTGAATCCTAGTGTAGAAAAGAAGAGTTCATATGCCCCGATTTGCCCACACTTAAAATTATGTCAAGAGGGGGCATATAGCCCAATCGGCCATGTGTGTACATATTTAAATCTAAAGAATTTTGAATTCTAGTGTAAAAAAGAAGAACTCCCCTCAGACAGATTTGCCCATGTGTGTAAAAGCTACATCTCTCAGTTTGTTGTCCATAAACTTGTCAAAAATATGCCCCCCCTTGATATTGTTTTGGCTACACTTAAAAACTAAGGCAAAAAGTCACTCTCACCCACCCACACCCATTTATATTTACTTCCGGTCCGGTAATAAGCAGAGCTCTTCTAGAATTGCTCTGTGACTCTCTCATTTCTTTCATCATAAACATATGATTTTTCACCTATGAGAATAACACTACATATAGTGTCATCAGGGAGTGTATTGTGGAATTCACAGATAATTTTAATGTTTGTCCTGTCATTAACCACAACTTGTTTCCTTTTTGAAGTGTTGATGACAAACATGGGTCTCTGTGCTTTGAATTCATCTGGTGTGTAATACATGTCAGTATTGCCAGTAGTGACCCTTTTGTATGCTGTAAATGCTTCATATAATTTAAGGAAATCATCCTTGGACATGTCTAAATTATAATTTTCTCTAGGGAATACCTCATATTTTTAAGATATATGTTCTTGATGTTGCAGCTATCAAATTTACTTGAATTTTTTTCCTGGTTATTGTGTCTTCCAGTCTGAAACACTACCACCACAAAATCCGGCATGTCATATTGTATACTGGAGAATGAATTTGTAGCATCAAACTCATAATAAGTACCAGCGGCAGGCTTCTGTACACATTGATATGTATAAAATTGTAAAGGAATCTGTGGATTTTTTATTATATCTGCTTTGTATTTAAGAGCATAACTGGCTTCATATTCAACAACCGGGATTCTTAGCTCCATAGTCTGAATAATGCATTTGCCTTCATCAGGTAGGGTATTGGGCAGAGCTTCCCCTGTAGAGTTTAATGTACTGTACCTCATCAAAGCATTATTATCATTTGCAGCTCTTCTAAATGTGATTCTTAAACCACCCTTCCACATAATATCTTTGTAATCTGACAAGAATCCTGGCAACAGGCGCATAGGGAACAGCACTGTGTGGCTCTTAGATATAATTTTATCACCAGCCTCAAATCCACCTATTTTGTAGTAAGAAGCCTCGGTTTTGGATAATTTTAGTGTGGCCAAAGCTGTGGAGGTAATGCCGGGATAATCCACTATGTTTATAACAACACCATGCTTTCTGATCTCAATTTCAGAGAACAGATGCGGCACGAAATTTTCTACCCATCTTATATTTGAATTTGCCGGATAATCTGTTCCATCGAGCTTTACAACATCAAATTTGATGTATAGATCTGCTCTGTGGGGGTGTATAAAGCCATCCCCTACATCAAGATCAACCTCAATCTCTGTGTTGGGTTGATTTAAATTTGCAAATGTCCTCCTGTTTGGGGGGAATGATTGTAGCTCATAACTCTCAATATTTTCCATTTTTTTTGTACGTATTTTTATTTAAATATTAATCTCTATGATTGCAGTTGTTGTGGCTCCAGCCAAATCAACTAATTCTTCTTTTTCATTAGTGACCATCAATTCAATATAATCTATTCTATTATGGCACAAAGGAAAATATAATGTTGGGGATGGAGTGTAGATGATGGGCTCCATAAATTCAGAATTAGGTTTAAATGTTACAATAATGCCAGTTTGTTTGTGAGTGCCTATGCCATTTGATTTGGTGATCATACCCTCGGCCACATTACAGTGAATATTCAGAGTCTCTATGGCTAAGAATTTAGGTATATTAATAGCAGTGTGTTTGATGGCCGGTTCAAGTTTTGTGTTGTTCTCAAAGCCTAACAGCTCTCCTATAGTACCCATATCCACTGTTTCTGTAGCAGATACAATCTCTACTCTGTGAGTGACAGAATTTTGAGTTAATACTATACCTCTGGGTAATTGAGCATTTAGAGTGGACAGATTATATTGCCCTGGAGTGATGACAATTTTTTGATCCCCTACTGCAATTTTGTTGTTGTGGTGTGTAATATTAGGGATCAAGTACATGCCATAAAATGCTCTGAGAGCTATTGTTTTGGGATACACTATATCATCATGTAATCTAAGTTTCAATATTTAATTTTGGCTGGTAAGATGGAATACCCCCATGATGTTTTAAATACCACAAGGCTTTTTGAAAATTTTCAATAGATGGTTTATTTATTTGAGACATATATCTAAGAACAGATAAACACAAATGTCCACAATTAACATCTTTGAAGTTTTGAACACGCGCATTATTGTAAAAAAGATTAGTTGATTTTAGATATTTTACTAAATTTTCAGGTGGAACACCTCCAAATGAATCAAACACAAATGCCTTATTGTTTAAATATTTAAGATAACAAATCCAGTGAGTGCCCTGATTTTTGTACTTATCCAAATTAACAATGCCACACTCTTTGTTGGTAAAGAATCAGACATGTACACAAATCTAAAATTTTTGATGCCCAGTGGCTTGATTAAAGCTTCAATATCTTGGTTTGTAAGCGGCTCTTGTTTTTTTAAAACTTAATCATGGCTCTCTTA
Organism: Lepisma saccharinum; assembly: GCF_977018435.1. NCBI lineage: Eukaryota > Metazoa > Arthropoda > Insecta > Zygentoma > Lepismatidae > Lepisma > Lepisma saccharinum. The sequence continues at coordinate 60,810 of NW_028143551.1, forward strand.
ACACCTTTGCCTTGTTTCTCCATGGCCAGGTTATTGCGCTTCAATTCATCTAATTCTGTCCTATTTTTCTTGGCATCTATTACTGTTTTTGCTATGGCAGCTGATCCCCCAGCCAAGCTCCCAACAGCCCCAAGTGCTGCTAAGATGGCCGGGATAGTAAATATGAAACCCCCCACATGTGATTTTTTCCTAGATTGCTGTAATTTTTTTTTATTGGGGGGTACTAAGCAACAATTTCATACCATGGCCCTTGGCAATACAAGAGCTTTTTTTCTTGCGCTGCTTTTTGGTTAAAAGGCTATCAATAGTTTTAAGAGATTTAAGACCTGCATAAGGTATTTGATACATAACACCCTTGGCCTTCATTCTAGGTTTATTATATATATATATTCACAACCCCACCCCAGTTTTTGTTTGGTGTTCATAGCTATGGTGGTCCCCAATGCTGCTATTTTTTCACTTAAAGAAGCATCTTTGCTTACAAATCTACCAAATGCAGCCTCTTCTAATTTCATGTCTGCAACATGTCTCTTGTCAAGATCAGAATGTGTGTTGTATGCTATGTCATGGTCTCTGCAAGCAGCATCTAGGGGATTAACACCAGGGTCCCCTCTGTTTAATCTATGCTCCAATTTTGTGCCTGGACCACAATACTGATAGCCTGGAATATGTAGTTCAAATGGTAGCTTGTTTATAATGTCATTAACCAACCCCCGACCCTCAGAAATATTCCAAAATTTAGGTGGTAGAGTATTAATAATTTTTATAAGATATCCAATCCCCTTAGTGTCATTCACTATAAAATTAGACAATTTTGTGCTTATCATGTTCATAATTCCAACCTTTTCATTGTAAAAATTGTGGTTGCCAGCATTTTCCTCCCCAGCTATCACCAATAACCTATCTACAAGTTTCCTGACATCATCAACCCAGACAAATTCTTTAGGCAGGGTGTTGTATTGTTTGATTCCACTGCCAGTCTTAATTTGTGACCATATGGGCTTGATTAAGTTGTTATATTTTGCTCCACTGCTAGACTTGACTCTTTTTTGTGTGGGATCATTGTTCTGGTATAGAGCATCTGATTTTATTAATATTTATTTGTAGTGCTCATAGTCTTGATCTGTATAGATGCCAGGCCTTTTCCGAGTCATCAGTTCCCACAATCCAGGTGTGATGGGATATTTAACAAAATCACCCTTTTCTCTAAGATGAGATTCTGAATATACAATTAGATCATCTCCCATAAATGTTACTCTGAAATTGCCAATTCTATGTATGATGTTACCATCACGCTCTGTGTCAGCATATAAGCCAAAGACCTCATCTTTGTTGTCTTAAGGTGTGCTTAAATATTTTTGAGCAAGAAGACCCAATTCAATAGGATCCAGAGTAGCTTCAATTCTTCGAGGAGCAAGAGGACTAGGTGTATGAATACTGGAAAGTGGGGTGATTGGATAATCTAATATGTCCCTAGCAGCTACAGGTACAAGCTCTGTGATCAAATTTTGATTTTCCTCTGTAACAGTTTTGATATTTTACCTAATTCACTAATAGCATCAATAATAGGCTGTTCTGTTTGTTTGTGTTGTTCATAAATTCCTCGGTTCTCTGATTTCCATCCCTTAAATCTTTTTACAAGATAATCTCTTAATTTAAGATCATCAATGATTGGCCTTTTCATGGTTATTTATATATGTTTCAATGTCTAGAAAATTGTTGATTTTATTTCTGTATTTGCCACTATTGGGTTTTCTTGTCATATCAATTGTGACAAACCCATAACTGTCCTGGTTCCAGCACCTACTGCAAAACTTGGAAAAATCATTGTAGCTCAAGTCCCCACCTACATATTCATCATGTATGTGTTTGAGGTTGGTATGATCTTGATGAAACACACATATAAAATCGTTGTCTCGGATCAGCTGCTTAGGTATTTTTGAAAAAGTCTGTGCCAGGTAGAAGCAATCAATGTTTTTGTGTCGGCCCTGTGTAAAGAAATTTCTAACATTGTTTTGATTATCCAGTATAATGTCATCAAACACAACAACAGAATTATCGAGACATTCATGGAGTGGCTTAACATCTGATTCAAAAGTAGCAATATCCAATCCATCATATAGCTTCATCAGCTGCTGATATTTTAATTGTTCCAAGCTCTTAGAGAAAACATACAAGTGCCCGTTTTTCCAGTCTAACCAGTTGGGTGCCAATAAAAAATTATCAATCATTAGTGTAGTTTTACCACAAGCCGATGGCCCAACAATAAGACATCTAATATTATCAGGCAGCAACTTGCCATTTCTCTTAATCTGCTGTTCAGGTTCTGGCAGCCTTTTTATAACATCCCAGGTGCTCATATTATCACTTTGTCTGCATCGATCCAGCTGTGTTCTGGGAGTCCTAGCCATTTGACAAGTAACTTGTTGCCTTTTCTGCGGATGATTTTTTCTATGAGATATGTGTCAGGCTGTTTAGTTTTGTTGGGTTCTTCTTCATAGAACCGGCCTTTGAGAATTTCTCCTCGGTGGTCTTTTATTATATATGTGTTAAGGGTCCCAGGTTTAATTTGAACCACTGTAAATAATTCAGTGCTCCAGTTTCTTGTAAAGCCTCTTTTGAATAAGTGCTTATATTTGCTGATTCTTACTTGATCACCCACCTTGTATTTGGCTTTTCTTGTTGTTGGCTGGTATCTAGGATAATAAACAGTCCTGATCAATTTTTGCTCATCAGATGAAGTTACTTCAGAGGGTTTCATGTTGATTGTGGAATGGACCGAGTTGTTATATTTATGTAGAAGTTCTGGAAGAATATTAAGCCATTTATAATTACCTTGAAGGGTAAATTGTTTATACATAAGATTTTTTAGGGTTTTCTTGAATCTCTCTACAATTGAGGCCTTCAGATCACTGTAACTCGAATAATGTTGTATTGACTGGCTTTTAATAAATTGTTGGAACACAGAATTATAAAATTCTTTGCCATTATCTGTTTGCAAATAGCGCGGTGATCTTCCACTCTGATTGATGATTGTCCTGAAGGCTTCTGTAACACATTTTCCAGTCTTGGATTTGAGTGGCACAGCCCAGGCAAATTTTGAAAATGTGTCTATTACATTGAGTAGATACTTGTAGCCCTTGTTGATTTTGTCTAAGTTTTTCAGCTGTCCACTTGCCACTTCAATCAAGTCGCTCTGCCATAAATCATCTATGCCTTTTGTGACTTCTGGCAGTCTCTTATAATTATGTCTGGCTTGTCTGTGTAATTCATCAACAATAATTTTTCTAGACATAATATGAAAACAAGAATATTGCAACTATGGGGTGTTCAGCAGCTGATACTACAGGATTTTCTAAATATAATTTGTCTCCTATTTGTATATGAAATTCCAGAGAGCAATCATCTTCAGCATAAGATGTTTCTAATGTATTGGGATCTGTAAAATCCTCTAACTCTACACTGGTGATTTTTGGTTTGTTGTCATCATTTGTTATTGACAAGGTGGGGTAGTGGTGTGCCTGTGGTTGAAGCCAATATTTGATCTTGATTGGTCTCAGTGTGCCCCTAACAAAAAACTGGTAATAAAATTGTGCAGGGGACAGCATATATATATTTTGCCACCTGGTGTAAATGGTGAATCATATTCTTTGTTGGGGATGCTGTACAATTCAAGAATTACTGTATGTTTAGGATTCTCGATTATGCCAGTTATTTCTTTTTCTGCTGTAAGCAATCTGCTTGTTACAGATTCAAGGTGCTCATTGATGTCCTAACAACATCATCATGGCCTGGCTTGATTTTTATGTCCACAACAAGTTTCTTGTATTGTTGCACAATCTCTTGAAGCTGGGTGGCAAAAACAGACAGAGCATTTGCTTGATTGGATTCCATGGTCCCTAGCTGTTGCTTGATATTAGCTACAATTTGTTGCAAATTTTCAATAACTGCCAATTTTGAATTGTGAGCAGTAAGATCATGGACCTGTCTTCTGATATCCTCAAACAGGGCATGCAGTTCATTAATATGTTGATTGGTTGGTAGAGTGGCCACTGTCTGAGTAAGTTGTTTGATCTCTGTCTGGATATTCTTGATATCTTCTGATTTCAATATGCGATTCACTGCTCTCTTAATGTTTTTAAGTTCCTGAGATGTAGGGAGATTTGATACAGTATTTTGCAAAGATTCAAGTGCCAATTTCACATTATTTAATTCAGAAGCATCAGCAACATTTTGCATAGCATTTTGGAGCAGGGCTATATCTGCCTGAGTGGGTGTTGATTGTTGTAAAATTTCAAGTTTTGTTTGGATATCATCGATCAAGTGATGAAAATGAGATAGTTCAGATTCAGTGTTGAGGTTTTCAAGCTTTGTGATCTGTTCCTGGACACTGACAAGTGTGTCTACAATACCAGGCAGGCGGGATTCTTGTACATTTGTCAAATCACTTTGCACTGCTGCTATTGTACCCTCAAGATGAGTTATGGTACTATGAATTTTTCCAAAATCTTCATATGTTTCAAGTTGCAGCTTAATGTTGGCAACACTCCGAGTTATTGCACTCAAAGCATCAGAAGATGGCAAGTTGCTCTTAAAATTTTCAAGTGTCTCAATTTTTTTCTTTAACCTCGGCTATGGCATTGTTCAAGGGGTCCAGATTAGGTATCTGGAGTGATTGAATCTGTTCTTTTAGAGTGGAAATCACTAGATCAAAATCTTCTTGTGATTTTATGCTTTTGACAATTGTTTGGAGCTGTGTCTGGACATTATTTATCTGCTCTTCCAATTGCTGTTTCAATTGCTCAGAGTTGGTGGCCTGGGTCTTAAATTTGGCTTGAAGAGCTGCTACAGCCAAATCAGTATATTTCTGAAGCAGCACTTTGAGTTCTGAGTCAATTTTAAGAAGAGGGTCCATGCATTGTGATTGTAAATTTGTAATTTCTAGTTGAAGACTGGCATTGATTGTGGTTTGTAAAAGTTGTAAATCACTTCTTAATTTCTTGACTCTGACATCAAGCATCAGAATCTCATCACTGTGATCTTCATGTCTTGTATGGCCAAATATATCATTAGGGATTTTGATTTAGTGGTTATTTATTATTGAATACCTGATTCTTAATTCTATAAAAAAAGGTATAAGCTTGTCATAGGATCCCGGGACCTCAATATATAAGCAGTCACCAGCAGAAACAGTATATACAGTGCCAGAAATCATGTTTGAGTGCTTAATTCTATAAATATTTCTCCCTACTGAAATCTTGACATTACCCTCAGGGGTTGAAATAAATTGCAATTGACCACCTACAGGTAATTGGTAATGATTTAAATTATTGTTAAATATGTACAATGTTTTACCTGTTTCATCATCAACATCTGTAATATGCTGTTCAGATGAATAATTAACAAAGCACTTAGTTTAGATATTATATCAGAAGAGGGTTGTGGTGTTGGCAGGTCCATAATAGCCTGTTTTTTTAACCCAAATAAGTTCATAGGCATGTTTATTTATTTCAAATCATGCTCTGTAATTGGGCATTGATACCCACTTTTCAAATCACAATGACCCCATGGTAAAGTATGTATGCCACATGACAAAATGCATCTCTTATCATCATGTTGGTCCAGAGCCACTTTTCTTACAATATTTGTAGTCAACAAGTGATCCACACTCTGAATTCTATTTTCTGATTTTCTGATTGTGCTACATGATTTGAGGCAATTTTTGTAATCTTCAAATTCAAGCTCTTGGTCTACAGTCACTCTGCCAATGCCCTTGGCCTTTTTGGCAACAGCGCCACTACATGTTTCAAAACTGTACATCTTGGCCCTCAACCCAGCAAATGTCACAATAACATCACCAAGTGTCTCATCTTTTAACTTGCCAGGCACCTTTTTTGTTGTGGGGTTTAATTTTTGAATGTTCAGTGGTATCAAAATATTTAAACAATTCAGGCTATGCTATATCTTGATAAACATCTTCTGTTTGAATATCAAGAACAAAACTATCTGTGTCCATGTACATCAGTTTTACACGATCCTTATAAAAAGGCTTCAACACATCATAAAACAATTTTAACATGTGTAATTTGGCCAATTCCAATATCACAGCCCCTACATAAATAGGCTTATCAAACTTAATCTTTGTTTTTTTCATGTTGAAAAGTGCCATATTCTCATCATAAATTCTTCTGTAATTGAAGTTGGGCTTTGCAATCATTTTTTTGCTCCGGCTGGGGTCAGTAATTATTTTAACATCAATATGTTTTCTGACATTTTCAATTGTTTTGCCATACACTGAATTGACCATCAATTTAAACAAGGTCTTATCAAATTGGCTCATTGCAGATGTTCGAAGCTCTGTGTTTGTATCAATATATGGCTTCAACCATCTTGAGTGCCTGAACCTCAAAACTTTTCCAACTTTGGTCACTTGAACACCATGATTCATCAGGAACTGGAGGTTTTTGTACTATATGACATAATCCTGTTTCGGCTCTAGAGTCATCATCAATTTCTTCTGTTTAGAGCCAGGTGAACACTTAACCTCGGGAATTGGGAGCAGATCAGAAAATGTGTTGTGTAAATCATCAGGAATTGTCAGATCAACCTCTAAGAACAGGCCATAGTTACTGCAATCAAAATCCTTAAGATCTTCAATATTGAAATCTTCAACCCACTCAAGCCCTGCATATGGCAGTTTTTTCTTCATAGCATAACCATAGAGGCTATTGGCATCTACATACAGTATATAATTTGATGGCAGTGCTGGATCATAATCAGGAATATATTTGTTATTTGCTCTGGCGTATCTCCGAGAACATTGCACCATGCCTCCTCTTATACATTGTTCCATAAACAGATACATATCTTGATCTTGGATCAGATCCAATTGCATTTTAGTGTTTAAAAACATTGCAGACCATGCTAGGCCCGGAGCACTGTAAAAATACATTGGATCCAGTTTATTATTGTGCATAGAAGATTTTCTGAATGCCTGCAGTATATCAGCTAAGAGGGTCACATCAAGTTTTAAATATGCATTGTGATAATCACCAAATGTCTGGCATTTTAAATTGTTCCACATCAATTGGGCATGGTGATAATCATCATCAGTGATTCCAGATCCTCAGATTTTGCTGTAAAACTCTTGTTGTGGTGGCAGAGAACACTCATCAAATTTAGAAAAATCTGTAACATAATCATATGGATATACACCCTTCCGCCTAATTAATTTCAGGTCCTGATTTGGAAACATGGTACATGTGATTTTGAATAGATCATCAGATAATTGAGTGGCCAGTGTAGCCAGGCTAGCAGACAGAATTCTGTATAAATCAAGAAATCTTAAGTGAATAGGAACACCATTAACTTTAATTATTTTGCTAATAGCAATATATTTCTCATTATTTTCAGCTAAAATATTTAAATTCTGCTTGTCAAACCCCTCGTACCTGATCAAATGATGAAAATCATAATTGGATGCGCCATGGCAAAATATCGGGACAAATTTTGGTCTCTGGATCTTAATATTACAGCTATTACACAGGGCCATTAAGAATTTACCATCTGTATGAGAATGGTGTTTCACCTTGATATTTATATCTGAAAATTCAGAATCACATACCGGGCATTTTTCTGCATTGTTGAAATCTTCAATCTGATCCTCTGTTAAAGGCATCATGGGTTTTGATTTTAATAAGATATTAGATGCTATGTTATGGCATTCATTTTCTATTCTATGTACAAATTCTTTGATAGCATTTGGTCCCATGTATAAGTGTGGTTCACTAGCTACACCATCCCGTACAACAACATAACAAAAGCTAGAAGGTTCATGTAGCTGGTGATGTAATTGAAGGTTCATTAGGATCTGGGCTACAGAATGCAAGAGGTTTGAGATTTGATTCAAAATCACAGACTATATATGCTGGGTGTTCCAACAAGGCTTCAAATTTTTTGAATTTGGCATTTTCACTTGGATTAGGCATCACCATATGAACAGGTTTATGGTTGCCACAGTATTTCAGATGCTCAATTAACTTGTTTTTAGCAATTTATGCATTCTGTTCACAAACACCATTCACCATTTATCTACCATCAAATACAGACAAACATCTTCTGCACAACTTGAATATTGTATTGGTTTTGTCTAGTTGTGTTCTGACTAAAGCTTCAAGATTATGTATCAGAGTATAATGGCGTGTATCATCCCCTTCAATTAAGAGCAGATCAATCGGAACAGCAGAATCATCATCAAATGTACTGATTCTGAGAGGTTCTATCAAGCAATTGCCACGACCAGTGGAACAAATAAATACATTAATAGATATTTGTTTACCAGTAATATCCCTGGCCTGTTTTTCAAATTTATCAATATTCTGAACAGACATTGGATATTCTAAACCCTCCATTGCTTCATCAAAATTGTGTTCATATTGTTTATAATAAGTTATTCTCTCAGGATTCCTTGAAACTGGAAACAAAGCAGCTAAAATACACCACAAAAAGCATTTCTGGTCGGTATTTTCTATATTAACCACTGCTCTTTTGTTTTTAATATTGGCAGGTAATGGCAGATATGTAGATCCTTGTAATGGGCTGAATTCAGAAATATTTACATATAACTTGTGTGGAGATCCGCATAGGCTCCATCCAAACTCTTTTGCTGCAAATTCAGAGTGTTTAATATTCAATTGGTCTATCAAACTGCTTATTATTTTGTCTGAATTTGCATTTGAATATACCGGTACAGTTTCTGTTATGTGGGGCTGTGTAAATTTTGTGCCATTTGGCTTCTTATATTGTGTAAAAAATTTGAAGGACAGCTTATAAGAGCCATTTTGTGTATTCAGAATTGCCTGCACATCGTGATTTATACTGTTCAAAAAATTCTTATTGTCACATCTTGGCTCTGATACAAAACGGTGATCCCTTAATTGGCCATTAAAACTGCTATGGATAGGTGGTGCATAGCGTGGCTGCTTTGCTGGTCCAGCATTAACAGGAGTTTCATGCTTCCTTTTCAGACCAGATGTAGATGGTTGAGGGGGCAATATTGATGACTGTACATAAGAATTACACTTATGCCATTTGTAATAAGCCTTGCTTAATATTTTATGGCATCTTGGACACATTTTTGTGGCCTTTCTGCATTTCTTAGGGTCACAAATATGCCGGTGTCTAGACCAATTAGAACTAGATATATTTTTATTACACTGTTTGCAATATTTTTGATTTGGCATTTTTGTTGTTTGTTTATATAAAATTTATTGGTAAAAAAAAACAGAACTATGCCAAAACAATTATAACAGCAGTTAGTGGCTGAGCTGGTGCTTTTATACCCAGACAACAGCAGTAACTAGGCTCTGGTGATCCCCAATATAAAATAATTTTGCTCTATTATGCTGTTGTACAACATACTTTACCAGGTTTCAGATCTGGGAGCTATCAGTTGTATATCAACTATCAGTAATTATTCTCAAAATCTCACATGTGGAGATATCATTTTGCCACATGTATTTCAATCTTACACATTTTATCAGAACTCAAACCCGAGCCTCTTGTTTACAAGGCAACAATATTAACACTTTGCAATCAGGGGAATCTTCACATTTTATCAGTACTCAAACCCAGAAGCCTCTTGATTACAAGGCAATAAAAACCATGGAGCTATGCACCACACTCTACTGGGTCTCAGAACCCAGGAGCTATGAGCTTTATATCAATATATACAGGGCAGAATCAATCTGAGGGGGGCTCATCATTTCTACACTAGAATTCAAGATTCCTGGGATTTTGACAGAAAAACACAATGTAAACAATAAGATCATATGGGAACTTGGCATAGTTTTAAGTGTAGGCAAATCTGTCTGTTGAGGCTTCTTCTTTTCTACACTTGGATTCAAAATTCTTAAAATTAAGAGCATATCACACTTGAAGAATTGGGGTATAAGCCCCTCTTGGCATGGTTTTAAGTATAGCCAAATCGGATTGTTCAATCAAATAACCTCTTCATTTCTACGCTATAAGTGAGTTTATAATACCACAAATCATACTACTTTATAACGTTTAGACGTTTAGAAAAACGTTGATTTTATTCCTGTACTTTCTGTCATTAAGTTTACGTGTCATGTCAATCGTAACAAAACTAAAGTCGTCTTGGTTCAAACAGTCGGAGCAAAATTTAGGAAACTGATTGTAATTCATGTCAGCTCCCACTTAATCATCATATGCATGTTTAAATTCGTATGGTCTTGACGAAACAAGCAAATGAAATTAGCATTATCGCGTAGCAGTTGTTTTGGAACCTTGGAAAAAGTTTGTGCAACGTAAAAAGAATCTAGTCCCTTGTGACGACATCAAGGGAAAAAATTACGAATCTCACTTTGATTTTCCAGGATCATGTCGTCGAACATGATAACGGAGGTATCGAGACAATCGTCCAGTGGAATGATTTCTTAAGAACGTACTAATGCCCAGTCCCTCTTACACATGAATTAGTTGCCTGAATTTTGGTTGTTCGAGACTTTTCGAAAATACATAGAGATGCCTGTTTTCCTAGTCTGACCAAGCGCGTGCGAGGAAAAAAATATCAATGAGCAGTGTCGTTTTTCCACACCCTGAAGGACTTACGATTAGACAACGGATGCTGTCGGGTATTAACTTGCCGTTTTTTTCGCGTTCTTAATCGGGTAAACGTTTTACAATGTTCCACTTTGAGTTCAT
>NW_028143552.1:0-71476 GCF_977018435.1 Lepisma saccharinum
ATTACTCAGCAGGCAGGTTATAATATTTTAAGACAGAACTGAGAATATCATGTCTCTGGATTGAACATGTCTCAACATTATTACTCAGCAGGCATGTTGTTATAATATTTTAAGACAGAACTGAGAGTATCATGTCTCTGGATTGAACATGGGTAAACATTATTACTCAGCAGGCAGGTTATAATATTTTAGGCCCGAGTATTAGGGATTTACACAGCAGGCAGGTTATAATATTTTAGAACAGAACTGAGAATATTATGTTAGGATTTAACATGTATAAATATTATTACACAGCAGGCAGGTTATAATATTTTCGAGTATTAGGGATTTACACATCAGGCAGGTTATAATGTTTTAGAACAGAACTGAGAATATCATGTTGGGGGATTGAACATGTTACACAGCAGGTAGGTTATAGTACAACAGGCAGGTTAAAAACTGTAGGGCTGTATTGTTTTAGGATGGGCAGTGTTGCATGGCCATGCTTATTACACAACAGGCAGTTATGCCCGAACATGTGTAAAATTACACAGCAGGCAGGTTATGTTAAGAAGTGGCAGTGCTGTACAGCAAGCAGGTTGTGGGACAGCACTGTTTCAGGGCAGTCAGTTTATATTGTTTTGCATGACCATGCTTATTACACAGCAGGCAGGTTATATTATTTAGATCTTAAATCAATCTGAGCAGTTTCAAATTGTACTGGCAAAACTGCTTACAGTTGTAAGTACTCAATATTATAAATTTAAGATATATCAGTATTATAACTATTAGATATTATATATCTCTGTAAGTTTTCAATCAAATAATTCTGACTGTATATTGCCTGTACAATTGCATGCACAGGAAACATTGAACTTGTGACAGAGTTCAGGGCATTGAGATTGTATAGATTAATGCACAGAATTCCTAACCCAGTGGCATTGAATATTTGCATGCACAGGAAACATTGAACTTGTGACAGAGTTCAGGGCATTGAGATTGTATAGATTAATGCACAGAATTCCCAACACAGTGGCACTGAATGCTGCACGCACAGGAAATATTGAACTTGTGACAGAGTTCAGGGCATTGAGATTGTATAGATTCTATACAATCTCAATGCCCTGAACTCTGTCACAAGTTCAATGTTTCCTGTGCATGCAAATATTCAATGCCACTGGGTTAGGAATTCTGTGCATTAATCTATACAATCTCAATGCCCTGAACTCTGTCACAAGTTCAATGTTTCCTGTGCATGCAATTGTACAGGCAATATACAGTCAGAATTATTTGATTGAAAACTTACAGAGATATATAATATCTAATAGTTATAATACTGATATATCTTAAATTTATAATATTGAGTACTTACAACTGTAAGCAGTTTTGCCAGTACAATTTGAAACTGCTCAGATTGATTTAAGATCTAAATAATATAACCTGCCTGCTGTGTAATAAGCATGGTCATGCAAAACAATATAAACTGACTGCCCTGAAACAGTGCTGTCCCACAACCTGCTTGCTGTACAGCACTGCCACTTCTTAACATAACCTGCCTGCTGTGTAATTTTACACATGTTCGGGCATAACTGCCTGTTGTGTAATAAGCATGGCCATGCAACACTGCCCATCCTAAAACAATACAGCCCTACAGTTTTTAACCTGCCTGTTGTACTATAACCTACCTGCTGTGTAACATGTTCAATCCCCCAACATGATATTCTCAGTTCTGTTCTAAAACATTATAACCTGCCTGATGTGTAAATCCCTAATACTCGAAAATATTATAACCTGCCTGCTGTGTAATAATATTTATACATGTTAAATCCTAACATAATATTCTCAGTTCTGTTCTAAAATATTATAACCTGCCTGCTGTGTAAATCCCTAATACTCGGGCCTAAAATATTATAACCTGCCTGCTGAGTAATAATGTTTACCCATGTTCAATCCAGAGACATGATACTCTCAGTTCTGTCTTAAAATATTATAACAACATGCCTGCTGAGTAATAATGTAGAGACATGTTCAATCCAGAGACATGATATTCTCAGTTCTGTCTTAAAATATTATAACCTGCCTGCTGAGTAATAATGTTGAGACGTATTCAATCCAGAGACATGTCTCAGCTCTGTCTTAAAATATTATAACCTGCCTGCTGTGTAATAATGTTTACCCATGTTCAATCCAGAGACATGATACTCTCAGCTCTGTCTTAAAATATTATAACCTGCCTGCTAAGTAATAATGTTGAGACATGTTCAATCCAGAGACATGATACTCTCAGCTTTGTTTTTATAACCTGCCTGCTGAGTAATAATGTCAATCCAGAGACGTGATACTCTCAGCTTTGTTTTTATAACCTGCCTGCTGAGTAATAATATTGATGCATGTTCAATGTCTTAAAATATTATAACCTGCCTGCTGTGTAATAATATTGATGCACCTTCAATCTAGAAACATGATACTCTCAGCTCTGTTTAAAATATTATAACCTGCCTAATGTGTAATAATGTTTACCCCTGTTCAATCCAGAGACATGATACTCTCAGCTCTGTCTTAAAATATTATAACCTGCCTGCTGAGTAATAATATTGATGCATGTTCAGTCCAGAGACATGTTCAATCCAGAGACATGATACTCTCAGCTTTGTTTTAAAATATTATAACCTGCCTGCTGAGTAATAATATTGATGCATGTTCAATCCAGAAACAGTTCTGTCTTAAAATATTATAACCTGCCTGCTGAGTAATAATGTTGATGCATGTTCAATCCAGAAACAGTTCTGTCTTAAAATATTATAACCTGCCTGCTGTGTAATAATATTGAGACATGTTCAATCCAGAAACACGATACTCTCGGTTAGGGCCTATAGTTTTAATATTATAACCTGCCTGCTGTGTAATAATGTTGAGACATGTTCAATCCAGAAACAGTTTTGTTCTAAAATATTATAACCTGCCTGCTGTGTAATAATGTTTACACATATTCAATCCAGAAACATGATACTCTCGGTCCGGGCCTATAGTTTTAATATTATAACCTGCCTGCTGTGTAATAATATTTATCCATGTTCAATCCAGAGACATGATACTCTCTAATATTATAACCTGCCTGCTGTGTAATAATGTTGAGACATGTTCAATCCAGAGACATGATACTCTCAGTTCTGTCTTAAAATATTATAACCTGCCTGCTGTGTAATAATGTTGAGACATGTTCAATCCAGAGACATGATACTATCAGTTCTGTCTTAAAATATTATAACCTGCCTGCTGTGTAATAATGTTGAGACATGTTCAATCCAGAAACATGATACTCTACTCTCAGTTCTGTCTTAAAATATTATAACCTGCCTGCTGACACATGTTCAATCCAGAGACTCAGTTAGGGCCTACAGTTTTAATTTCAGAATTAACACAGGTGCCCATATACAAATAATTTCATTCTGGGCCGATGGGATGACCCGGCATGGCTCACAGTACAACATACTCAAATTTTGAAAAAATCGATAATTTTTTGAATTTTGATTATCTCTGGAACCATGAACACTAGAGACATGGGGCTTGGTGATTTCTCATGGGCATTTCAAGATGCAACTTTTTGATCTCTATAAATTTTTCAAAATATCTTGTTGTTCTCTAGATCTTGAATAACTTGCCTATTTTTCAAGATAGGAGCATGGGGGTTGTTTATTTCAATTCTGGATGCTGTTTAGAAGTTTTTTGAAAAAATCGATAATTTTTTTGATTTTGTGATTTCTCAAAAACTATAGGGCCTAGAGACTTGAAATTTTTTCAGGGGGATTCTATGCATCATTCTCTACATTTTTTGTCTCTATAATTTTCCTGATAGATGCAATATTTAAGCTGCAAATGTCCAATTTATGTCTGTTCTATAAATAGAATTTTTCAGAAAGTCCAATATTAACAAAGTTGTTAATATTTTGAGAACTATGCATGTAAGAGGGCTCTAACAAGCAAATATATGTTTGTTAGGCACCACTGAACAACATACTAAAACTTTCAAAAAAATCGATATTTTTTTTCAAATTTGATTATCTCAGAAACTATAGGTGATGGAGACCTGGAATCTTTTCAGATGTTATACATGTACAATTCTCTATGTTTTGTGTCTCTATAATTTTTTCAAAAAACCTATAATTATACCTACAAACTTGAATAACTAAAAAATAATGCATGTGACAGGCACGGAGGGTTGAGATTTGAACTCTCCTGGCTGTTGTACATGTTTTTGAAGATGCAGATGTTTTACATGTACAATTCTCTATGTTTTGTGTGTACTCAGATCTTCTGGCTGTTGTATATTTGATTATTAGAGACAACTGTACAGTGGTGTAAACATATAGACTTAAATTATACAGCAGGCAGGTTATACCTCAGAGTTCAACTGCTT
Source organism: Lepisma saccharinum (assembly GCF_977018435.1). Lineage (NCBI taxonomy): Eukaryota > Metazoa > Arthropoda > Insecta > Zygentoma > Lepismatidae > Lepisma > Lepisma saccharinum. The sequence goes on from NW_028143552.1 coordinate 4,397, forward strand.
ACAAGTGTATAAATATTTTCCCATGTATAAAATTATAAGCTCATAGAATAGGTACAATCCCTGTGAAACTGCTCAGAAACATCAATAAATTAATTTTATACGGCATGCAAGAATCCCAGTGCAATCCCATTAGGCCAAGTGAATACTTTCAACCTGATGAATCACATTAGGCCAAGTGCATGAATTAGTTTAAGTGCATATGGATTGCCCAAGACATGCAGATGGTAGTAATATTTCAGAATATAACACAGCTTGGAAAATCACACCTACAACTGTACAATACTTATATGAAGCTGCAACCTGGCCTAAATCTACACCACCTATTGCCTGTTATAAATTAACATTTTGATGCATTTGATTTTATAACTACAAACACAGGCATGGTGTATAGAGGGTCAGATTTTGTCCGCACAGGAAATTTCCACAATAAAGGTATTATTGATTTGAATAAGATTATGATGTATCTGTTGGATCAAAAATCTAAAAATTGTAGTGCTGATTATTCTATGAAAACTGTTGTGTGTAAAGATTGCAACTGTGCATATAGATCTTAGATATATTATGCATGCACCATGTCATTCTTTGAGAGAAGAGGCATTGCAAGATGTATTAGATCTGAATCTCTTATTGAGGGTTTCAGAATTAGATTCTCAACACTGTCAGAGCATGATGTGTTTGCCATCAACAATGAAACAGTGGGCACTTGACAACACACAATGTTTCAAATATCTTAACCTAAGAATGATTAGGGGGTTTGAGTGTAATGTGTATAATACCTATAGAAGAATTGTTGCTTTCTATTATTACAGCAATTTTTCCTATTATGGCACTGGTTCACAAATTATACAAAGCTAAGAGGATGCTATGATTTTGAGATCCTTCTTAATCGGAGCTCAAATTAGAAATATTTCAGATCTTTGCAGCTATATCTGGACAGGTTCCATAGGTCAGAATTTGTTACAACATACAGTGGGATGTTGTATAGTAGTGCAGATTTCAATCATCACCTGCAATCTTTTGATGCATACAATTCTCAGATAATAAACACAAATAAGGTTATCATGTATCTTCTTCAGCAAAAATTTAAAAATTGCAGCATTGGGTGCTTTAATAGGATAATAAAATCATAGAATATATTTACAGAATGTGAGTGCGGGAAACCACTAAGCTGCATGCCTCTGCTGTTGAGATAGCCCAGCCTAACATGTAATATTGTTTGCAGGTTGATTCAAGATGCAAACATTTTTTGAAAAAAAAAGATATTTCCAGATACATCAAATCCAAATCTCTTGTTACAGAATTTAAATTGAGATTCTCAAAATTGTAAAATGTATTGTGTGCTCCATAATGCTTACATAATTTGTGGAGAGCCTGTTTCTGGTGCACAGGGTCTAGCTCCTGGTCTAGAAAATTACAAAATATGGTCTTGCAATCTAAGTTATACAGGGCAATCACACAAATATTTCCAATCAATTTTGTGATGACTGTGCAGAAGAAGTATCTGTATGTTTATATGTGAAGTATTGCATGCTATATTCTCTATGGCATTTTGGGCATATTTTTGTGACTATTCTGCTTTTATCTGGATTTTGGTGCCTATCCCAATTGGGGCTGGATATTTTTTTATTGCATTAATTGCAATATTTTTGATTCGGTATTTTTGTTGTTGGTTTATTATATATATTTCCTGGGCTTCAATTCAAAATTCTATACTGAATAAAAATATCAGTTGGGTTCAGCACTGTGCTTTGTGTGTGTGTGTATGTGCGTATGTGTGTATGTGTGTTAATATTTTTGGCTTTGGTATTTATATACAATTTCTTGGGGGTCAAATCAAAACTCCATACTGGATAATAATTTGTTGCACAGCATGATGCAATATAAATAAACCAGAAATAGGCCACAACTTGGCCACAAGTGGACCGGAAGTAGTCAAACCGGAAGTGGACCGGAAGTGGACCGGAAGTAAACCGGAAGTGGACCGGAAGTGGACCGGAAGTGGACCGGAAGTAAATATGTGTGTGTGGGTGTATGTGGGTGAGTGTGGGTGTGTATGTGTGTGTGTCTTGGCATAGTTTTAAGTGTGGCCATCAAGAGGGGCATATTTTTGACAAGTTTATAGACAACAATCTCACAGAAGTGCCTTTTGTAAGTATAGGCAAATCAATCTGAGGGTCTCTTCCTTTCTCATGGAATCCATGAGGGCTTTTTTACAAAAAGCTTGGATTAGAGGGGGTTCCACACTTGAGCAAAAAGCTCATATGGGCATGTTGAGCTAGGTTTAAGTGTAGGTAAATCTGCTTGAGGGGAGCTCTTCCTTTCTTGCGCTCTCCATAGCATAAAACACACTACTCACCATGACCAAAAACAATTTTGCGAACAGTAAAAGTCTATTGAGCCGCCTTGGTGATCGAGTACGTTTAGTGATCGACACATGATCTCTCTATCGAAGGTTCCTGATATGAACTCCGCCCAGGAGGAATATGTCACTGGATAATTCGTCTTCGTAGTTCCGATTCTTCTGAAAAGGCAACAGGTACAGCACCACTACACCTATTGGTGCATTGAACTTAACGTAAAAAGAACACTGTTAAGAAAACTGAATTTATAAAGTCTGTTAGTTCACTGCTCTTAACGAATTATTTTGGCTCTTTGAACAATAGCAGCGTTAGAAAAATCAAGAACGAATATACTGACAAGAAAAGTTCATTTCTGCAGTAAAGGCTTGTTTTGCTGCGAATGTGATTGCAACCACCATGGCAGTCATATTGTGTAATGCACTAGCAGCCAGCAGTTTTTGTTCGAATGCCAAATTAGGCATAGGTCTACATATGACATTCTGTTCCATTATCTATCTATTATCCATCATAATTTATTATCCATCTGCATCAACGTAATTAATCTAAAACAACAACTTAAATTGGCCATAAAATAAAAATTAACATTCCAATTGAATCAAGTTCTTGACCGTAACGCTTCATCTTGACACTTGTTCACGTGACTAGAGAACATACAGTGCCCGAACACAATCTTTGTAGAACTATTTGGTTCTACAAGGCATCAAATATCAATGCGACGGAGAAAATTAGATATCACTTAAAGAAAACTAAATTAGTATCATTCTGTTAAACACAATGTAGTATTCACACGCAAGTGAAGTAATTAAATCAATGTATGGATGGGAAAACTTTGTGTGTTAATGTTTTTGTTGGAGCTTGGAAGAAGAAATATTCAGTCAAGCAAGTAGCTTTTGCTCAGGATGGTTGTGTAGCTCAAAGTAAATGTTCGAACCTTTGACCTCTTACTTCAAGGCACAATCTACAACGGCGTATTAAAGATTGTCTAACTCTTCCGATAATCTCTGGTTGTTCGCGTATTGTGGCACTGGCAGTGACAATATGTGCCACAAGATCTTCTGGGGAGTTTACAGGACTAGAATACACTAAGGTCTTCATGTGACCCCACAGAAAGAAATCCAGTGGGGACATATCAGGGGAGTAGGCTGGCCATGAAATTGGTCCTTCGCAACCAATCCAACGCCCTGGAAAGATTTCAGAAAAGTACTCGCGTACATGTGTGGTGTAATGTGCCAGGGCACCGTCGTGCTGGAACCACATTATCTGTCTAATGTTTAACGGAATTTCCTCAAGCAGCTCAGGCAAGGTATGGTGAAGAAACACACGATATACCTCACCATTTACACGATCAGGTAGCAAATAGGGACCAAGTAAATGGTTGTCCATGATACCTGCCCACACATTTACACTGTAACGCTGTTGATGCCCATGTGCGAATGTTGCGTGAGGATTTGTGCTGCCCCATACGCCTAAAGCATATCGGCTAACTCACTCGAGCTGTACCTGGGCATAGCTGTATGCTCTGTCTGTAGCTCTAACAGAATGGCCCGTTCTCGGAAACTCTGTGTTATCGTTAACATCATCCACAATACGAAGAAACTTTCGGGGTTGGTGTCTACAGCTCCCGCATAAGAAACACAGAGCAAAACGTTATGAGGCCAAGGTCACAAATAGCCAACATACAATACTTACTTTAGAAAACAGTGCCAACCTATACATTTTAGCGATAACTGATATGCATGTAAAAATTATGTGTTTTAAAAGTGGGTTTCAAGAAAATTCCAACGATTATTTGCAATACTAGGAACATGCGAATTAAAAACTCTCTCTCTTTCTCTCCACTCAAACTGGTTCATCTTAAATGCTCTATTAAAGAAGTTGTAGGAAGAAATTGAAAGGAATTACATTGAGTTCAGTGCATTCTGCCTGTACTAGTTTGTTCCGCACTTCACGATATCATTTGATATTGGCACATCAAGAGAAATCCTCGTAATTTACACTCTTTTCATGTGTGGAAATTAGTTTTCTCATTTTGTGTCTTTGCTTCGCATTCTTTTCATCGAACGTGAAAAAAAATCAAAAGGAAACCATTGAGTAGACGTCATAAATTGTACATATCTATCATTTATTGTAGCAACTTGATATCAACATTGAACTGTAAGAGTAACATTTTCGGAAGGCACCAAAATGTCAACTTTTAGTTCACCCTGGAAACAACGTTTTGTAGCAAACGAGCGAGATTGTGACATCTAGATGAATTTCCGGGACAATTCTTGTGAATTTCTATTCTTCTCATTGTACGCCATTTTTCTGCACTTTGAGGCAAATAGTAAATACGAGGACGAACGATCCAGTGACACCTTTGTCCAGGTCGGAACTCGTGTCCGGAATATTCCGTAGAAAGATAATGTGTTGATCACTAAACGTACTCAGCCACCGAAGTGGCTCAAGCATATTCATCTGCTGGAGATTTTTGTTTCTTTTCAGTATAGAGGTTTGCCTGCTTTTTATAACACACTCGATTCTCAATAGCGCTAGTTCACAATTTTGTAATAAAAAAAATTGAAATGACATTACAGTCTGCGTGTTCGAAACGAGGCAGCAAACACATCATGTTTACATTTGTTCGTTCGTGGATTTCCCCTATCTCACGTGTCCCTTGCAATTGTTGATATTGCGTGATACACGAAACACTCCGTGGTAATGTGCTTAGCACAGCTCGCTACGGCGCCAGGTGTCTCGGGTTTAAATCCTGGCCTAGACATTGGTGTCATTTGTTATTTCATCATATCATCCTCATCTTCGCGATTAGCCAAAGGTGGCAGAAAAGCGAATTAAAATAAACCAAATCAATCAATCAATTATGGAGATATTTTAGAATGAATAATCTTGAATTTCAGTCTGCCCATTATTTGTCTTGGTCAGCTTATAAATACTGTAAATGCTTCTTACAACATCGCAAGTATCATTTATGTATTGTATTTTGCCCAGGCAAAACTCCCAAGCTGATGTTTTCAAGTCGTCTCTCTGAACGAGGGACGCTAATGGCAACCCTGCCACGCGCCCCTGGTAGTTTGTCAGAGCAAGCGTTTGTTGTGTTGGGTTGCATACGTACAGGATAGATTTTAAGCGCTTATAGCGCAGAAACTAAGCGCTTTCGAGGTAAACTTTATAGGGAAAAGTTACTTGTTTTATGATATCTACCAGCACCCAAGCATTGTTGAAAGAGTTTTGCGACACCCTGTATAAAACAGTGTCATATTGAAAACAGAATATTTTCAACTTATGCTTGACTTTTCCCAACGGAAACAAAGGTGTCTATTTTGCGGGAGACCCAGGGTGGGTGATCTAAGTTCGGAATTTTCCGGCTTTGTACCCGCATAAAGCGGCTCCAGGGCCCACCCATGCTCAAATCAAATGCTACCCGGAGGGGGAGGGGAGTAATGGCGGCCGAAGCGTGCTGCTGATCACATTACCTCCAAGATGACCAACATCGAAAATATGTGGGCATCCTACCCCCACATACCCTAAATGTGCTTTTATGCACAAGGGACATTAACTTTACCTATATATATATATATATATATTGTATTCGTTTCTGTTCTGTGCGCCCCTGAGTAACTACGTTTATTTTTTACATAAGCGAGCCTTCTGCTATGTCAATGGCTGAGGGTCCCCTAAAGGCTTACTTCCCTCCGCCACCCGCACTGCTGAGTTTTGCGGTTTGTACATCCGGCACTGATCAGCAGCATATGTAAAAACAGATTCCTTAAAAGCGCGTAGGATGCAAGAGAAAAATTAATGAAAATAATCATGGATTATTAATCAAGCAATACTTGTGCATCCCACTGTATGTGTGTACATGTGTTTGTGTGTGTGTGATGAAATAAAGAAAAATGCAATACAAATTACCCATGTCGTTTATAGTATTCCAATGTAGATGATGAAAGCCTGGATTTACATATGTTGAGGCCCGGCGATGACAACTTGAAGCGCCCCCCCCCCCCAATGTACACAGTTTCAGTTATAACAAAGTTATGTCAGTTCTGTTACCACATTTTGTATGATTGGTGGAATTCATATTTTTATATCGTTTTCTTCTCTGCTATTTATCAACTGATTTCATATTTCTTTTTTAAAATTTCAATACTCTAAATATGATTTTCAATTGTTGTTCTTATCATTTTTTCAATAAAATCAATAATACTGCCAGAAATTTGAAGAATAAAAGTTATGTAGCAAATTTATAGTAAAGTGACCAATTTATGCTTTATGGAACAAATTTGCCTGCAATGCAGGATTAACTGGTTTCTTAGATCAGGTAAATCAAATCAGAGTTATAGACAACCAGGTTAACACAAAGCGACATTTTACTAGCAAGCTCGTAAGCAGAAAAAACAATCTGAGAGCTCCTCTGAAAATTTACAATTTTAAATATTTCCCATCGAAAAGCAAGATAGTTGTAAATAATATAGACAACACAATGCCATTTGCAGTGGCGTGGCGTGACTTTTTCAAAATTTTCAAACAGCACAAATATCCCAGGGATATCCATTGATATTCACATTGTTCAGATCAGATCCATGGATATTATGGATATCCATTGGATGCCCATTAGATATCTATTTCTGGTTATCCATTGGACGTCTATAGGATATCCAGAACTGGACATCTAAAACTCGACAAATTCTTGATATGTAATACACAGTCTAAACGTGTGTAGAAATGGTTGTCAGAAACATTGTCCAATTCCGAATATTCAATACGTCGCCAGATCTCTTCCAAAACTGGTATCCAAAACACATCCAATTCTGGATATCCAAAACATATCCAGATCTTGTCCAAAAATGGATATCCAAAATACATCCAATTTTGGATATCTAATACATGTCTAGAACTGATCCAGAACTTGTTATCCAACAATGAACATAAATAGGATGCGTTTCGAATATTAGAAAATGGTCATAGTATTTTCGTTGTGTATACTTTCTCATACTTTATCTTGGAAGTGATCCGGAAATGTCCAAAACATGTCCATTTCTGGATATCATGTATGCGGACAAATGGATATCCAAGGGACGTCCAATGGATATATATTGAATATCCAGAAGTTCCGACCCAAATATCCAAGGGATAAACCAAAATACATCAATTGTACTGTGTGTGCTGCAGTCGCTAGATGGCACTGGCAAAATGTATAAAAGAAACTAAAGTTTTCGTAACACAAATAATGGTATATTTGATTATAAATATAATGAAAAAATGTGTTTCAACACGCTTCGAAAGATGTGTGAACATTAAACTACAAGGATTAGAAGAAAATTTAATGCAGTCAATAAAAGTGAATCTCCCATGACCAACCCTTCTGATTCATGACTATACAGGGTGATTGGTAAATTCGACCTATTCCTGGAAAGGGGTGATACTAGAGCACATTTGCAACAAATTTTCCCCTATGCACCAGGGGTCGGAAAACAATGGGTTTCGAGTTATTGCAGTTTGTAGATTTTCGTGACATATTCCGACTTGCGACCAAAAAACTACTAATTGTGAAAAAACTACTACACCCTGGGCACTCAATCGACATGTTGCTAACAGCTGACGAATGAGTGACTACTGAGAAAAAAAATCATGCTCAAAATTCCCATACCCACAGAAAAAAACATTCATTGGAACACACGTCATGAAGAAATTTGGAAGTTATCGTTTAAATCGAAGAGGATTACTCAAAAAAATGGTAACACACTTAGCGTAAAAATTACGGAAAAAACTTCCTCGTTTCATAAGCTCTCCAAAAATATACAAATTTTGTCAACTGGCACATGGGTTGGGGGAAAAATTTGAATATAAAGCGGAGAAGGCGCGTTGTAGACCTCTTGGTAAAGTGAAAATAAGTTGTTGGTTGTGAGAAATAAAGGAACAAAAATGAGTGAAATAATAATGTTGTTTACCATTCTCATGATTCCAGGTTGTCAGAATTAACTGTTACAAAACTACAAATGCTGTTCAAATTGCCTCCCCCGGTTATGTATGCAAGCACGCAGCCTGCAGCGTACTTCAGACACAGTCACTGGCGTTGACACTCAGTCTCTTATGTATTGGGCTGCTGTCACACTTCTCTCTCTCAACTCTTCTTGGGAATACACTGGTGTACTGTAGACTAACTCTATCATGTGACTCCAAATGTGAAAGTCGCATGGCGTCAAATCCGTACTCCTCGCCGGCCAGGGGGTCGGGCCGCTTCGACCATCCATCGCATGGGATAATTGGCGTCCAGCCACTGTCGCACACCCAGGAAATAGTGGGCTGGGTAGCCATTGGTAAATCATACCCCTTTTGTGGCACATCCTCCAGCAGCGTCGTCAATTCTTCCCTTAGTTTTCGTAGGTGATGCCGTTTAGGTTTTGTGGCAGATAGAATGGCCCGGTCACATGATTGTGGACGATTACTATTTAGCGAGAATTTTCTCTGGTGAGCCTTTTTTTTAGATTTTCTGGAGTTATGACCCTTAAGGGACCAAAAATGCGCATTATGAAAATTCGTAATACCATCGCGGTCGAATTTGGATTCGTCCGTCCACAGAATTCTTGTCAGATGATGGGGGTCTACAACGCGTGTTCTCCGCTTTATATTCAATTTTTTCCCCAACCCGTGTGCCAGTTGACAACATTTGTATATTTTTGGAGAGCTTATGAAACGAGGAAGTTTTTTCCGTAATTTTTGCGCTAAGTGTGTTACCATTTTTTGAGTAATCCTCTTCGATTTAAACGATAATTTCCAAATTTCTTCATGACGTGTGCTCCAATGGCTGTTTCTTTCTGTGGGTATGGGAATTTTGGGCATGAATTTTTTTCCCAGTAGTCTCTCATTCGTCAGCTGTTAGCAACATGTCGATTGAGTGCCCAGGGTGTAGTAGTTTTTTCACAATTAGTAGTTTTTTGGTCGCAAGTCGGAATATGTCACGAAAATCTACAAACTGCAATAACTCGCAACCCATTGATTTCCGACCCCTGGTGCATAGGGTCAAATTTGTTGCAAATGTGCTCTAGTATCACCCCTTTCCAGGAATAGGTCGAATTACCAATCACCCTGTATAATCAGGAGCTATGTGCGGTGAAGAAAAACTGACACACTTACTCAGAGATCGGATAGTTCATTACCAGTGCGTAGTTACAGATCGGTTAGTTCATTGAACTATCCAACTTCACTAGTACCCTATTTTAAGGGGGAACAAGAAAATTAACGTCCCACTTGATGTCCAAAAGCGATCCAACATATCCATTTCTGTATATCTTTTGGATATCCAGAACTTCCGACACAAATATCCAAAAGATAACTTTTGGACATTTGTGTGCTGTGTGGGGTGTTACCGGCCATCATACATTATCATCTCCACCCTATCCCCCCAAAAGTGTCTTTGATCTATATTTTGTTCATTTCATTCTTTTTTTTCTGCAATTCGCTCAGTGATTTAGCCACAATCTCTCCTAGAAAGAACTATCACTCATGAGAGATTTACTGCGAAAATCCAGTGAATAGTGGTCAAGCCTTGACAATTCTTCATCTCTTGTTTCTTTGCAAAGAAGTGGAAAGGGGTAGAAGAACCACACATTTCTAGGGCCAGTTTGACGTTTCTGCGGTGAGCAGACGACAGAATTCCCCTCCTCTAGCGGTGGAAGCGAAGTCAATCTGTACGTACTACTGTTGCCAACTTAGTTCTTTGGAGCAAGGTTTGTCCAAATCACGAATCGCACCACGTACTTATATTTTCGTCTATTACGTAAACGGTCACAGTTGTAGTTAAATCTAACTTTGGCTTTGCAGTCTAGCTCTAGTTGCTTCAGAGAAATAGTATCCCCGTTTTAGGCGGGATTTAACTCTTTTCTGCCAATCAAATGTCACAACACTGACCCGTGTCCGGCAGGCCTGACCGGTAACTGGGCCCCTAAACAGGCATATGAATAACCCCAGAACACACTTGCCCCACTTGTTGTTTTATTGAAACAACTTTTTAGTTCTTTTACATTTTGCTGTTACCTGCGGTAACAGCGGTTACATGCACGCCACGCCTCTGGCCATTTGTAACACAATAACACAATAGTGATTACTTCGCTTAATTTGTTGAAAATCATATCCGGTAGATACCACCCACCATGTTGATTTCAACGTACACTCACAGAGTCTTTAAATATTGTATATTGCCGGACCCTGTATAAATAAATAAATAAATAAATAAAAAGCTTCAGAGGAGCTCTCTGGTTGTTTCTTCTGCTTGAAAACTTGCAAGTGAAATGACGCTTTGTGCGAACTTTCTCTATGCTTATCTTACTTCTAAGCGAATAAGGTGTTCAATGTGTCCTATATTTGAAAACAAAAGCAAGTCTTGTAAAGTACTTTTAGGAGAAGGAGGTTGTTTTACAGTTTAAAAACCTGTTACATACTCAATAATTTTCTAAACTTTCAGACGCACGAGATTGGAATTTCATTACACAAGCTATTGAAACCTGAATTGACTTCTGAGCAGAAAGAAAAGGTAAGCAATCGTATTTTACTCAGCCTTATCAAAAGTGAGATTGTTTAACTGAGAACCTATACTCTGGCCGTGTCCGAAAGGTGCAAGACCGTACTTGAACCGATCATCCTCCGTGTAAGATCTTGTAGTGCGGTCTTGAATTCGTCAAAGTCTTTCGAATCGCACTTCTACTGCAGCGCCAAATACGACCAGGAGATAAAACCGAGAACAAGTTGTTTTCCCCGCGTTTTAAACACTTGTTTCTTACCATAGAAATCACATAGCATTTCAAACATTCTTATACATACATTTCCGCACATTAGAACTTCAACCAACAACTTCCTGGCCTACACCTGTGTTGCTGGCTTTCTACCTACTTGATTTCAAACAAATGAACATCACGTGACCAAGTCTGCAACTATCTGTACTCCGAGCTATGGTATCGATTGCTTGATTGCTTGTATATTTGACGCTCTCGAACCGCACTAGCTGACGTCACTTCCGTGAAGACCACACTTCAAGTCTGTACTTCGTACCTCTCGGACACAGCCTCTGTCTTGGGAATCTGTGGAGCAAGGCCACACATAGCGGCAGGGAAGGGGAGAAAGCGAGTGGATGGAGCAAAGCAGTGCGCGTTGCTGCAAGCTGCTGGTAGCTGTAGCCGACGTTTTCCCTTTCCATGCACTCACTTTCCCTCTCACGCGTCCTTTCCTTCCTCTCGAGCCTTGTTTTCGTTCGCGTGCTCCAGAGATTCCCGGGACAGAGTGTAGACTGATTTAAATTTCTCCATTCGTTCCAATGCCAAAACAACGAATGTGCAAAATCTTACTTTGAGATAAAAGCATTTTAATATTCAATTTCCTGGAGAAAACCAAGTTTTACATTTGTATAAATGTTGTCATGGGTAGAATGTGTAATTACGTACTAATGACTGTTTATTAGGTGATGCAAGTTAACATAGGAAGCTATCGACAAAAAGTAGTAAAAAACTGCACTAGGTTAAAAACTCAAAATTTGCACATAAGTGGTTATGGCATTGGAGCGACGTGATTTCTATGTTAAGAGATATTTAATGAAAAAATCACTATAGATAGTATTTTATAACATGAAACTTGAAGGAAGGGACCTTAGAATAGTTGTAGTATTATACATAGCATGACTATCGGTGTACCTATGGTCGCATAGGTCTAGCTTGCGCCCCGAACTACCACACCAAGATGTATGTACAGCACCGAACAATTCTTTTACGATTAAAATATGTCGACGATCTGCGGTGAATGTTCCTTTCCGTGCGAAATCCTCGCTTTTATACATTTTTCAAGATCACAGATAAAACACAGATTAATCACTTTCTAATTACAAAAACATGCTACAAACAAAAGTGTATCTACATAGGTTACTAACCTAGATTATATCAATTATATCAATACAGAAACACACGGAAAATTAAACAAAAATGAAACATACAATACAATAAATATTAACCCTTAAATGCGCAATTTTTTGGTATGAAGCTGATAATTTTTAATGTGAAATTTTGTGATGTGGGAATCACTGCAAAAATAGTTAAAAAATTATATGTTGTAAATTTAATGTTTTATTGACATTTTATTGAACTTTGCATATGTGCAAACCTGCGCGTTTAGGTTACATTTGCATATACATTGTAGTTCAACATGTAGTGTAGAAAAACATAATTATTACATATTTTTGATAAGATAATATTCTGTCCAGACATATTAAACCCTGCTAACTACTCATGGAAAGACTTGAAGCAGTTTTTTTTCCTTTGTTGAAGCATAAATTAACCTTAAACTTTTCACAGGCTACATATGTATATCCTCTGCAGTTAGTGTATTTACAAGTTGTCCTTCTCTCTTTTCATTGAGGCCAGTGACCATGCAAGTCCTTTCTAATCTCTGGACTTGGTAGAATTACTTTGTATTTCACACGCCGTTCATCAACAATGTCAGTACTTCTTGGTCTACCTCTTTTTTGACTCTTTGGTTCAATTCTGCACAGAGTGTTTGCTAATTCGACTCTGAATTGCTTCTGTGTATTGCCATTTGCTTTAGAATGGACTTTCTGATGCAAAGTCGAAGCATTTATAATTGTAATGTTCACAATGTGATAAAATAATCGAAAATACCAGTTTCGAGATTTCATTTTGATACGAATTCTTCCTATGTTACTGTCCAGGAGATCAACATTTCCCACGTGCTTGTTGTAAACAGACACAACTACTGGACATTGCACTGAAGCCTAAACTTTGGATCTATCTCCTGCCCACTGTATATTTCTATTTTGTGAGCAAATCCCATATCTCCACACAATACCAAAAGTTTATATCCCCACTTGTGAGGTTTGTCCTTCATATACTGCTTTATATGTCTTGCTTTCGTAGCACACATTTGTTCATCTATTGATAAGCGTTCACTCATGGGAATGGAAAGAAATCTTTGATTCAGGTGGTCCAAAATAGGCCTGATCTTATACAGTTTATCAAAGTCTGGATGATTAATTTGGGGCTGCTGGAATTCTCACTCAGATGAAAACAATAACAAAGCTTTTCAAAGCAATTCTGTGACATTGTCTCTTTCACTAAATCATTGCCCAGAATGTAATTCCAGAGGTCACGAATGTTGGTTGTTGGTAAAAGAGAACTCATTATGAGTAGTGCAGGTGGCCGGGTTCTGAAACCGAAAATGAGGCTCTGTGAGGCTCGCCTTAATGGATTTCTCTCGTAAGGCATGAGCCTCATTTTCTCGCAGTGTTGCCAGCTCACCCCAAGAATATTTCACCATGTGATATTTTACAGGCGAAGCTAACCTACAAATGGGAGTTGGCAACACTGGCAACATCAATTGCGGTTTAGTGTTGCCAACTCACCTCAAGAATATTTCACTATGTGATATTTTACAGGCGAAGCTAACTTATAGTAGTAGGTGGAACGCTACGTTCTGGCAGGGTCTTTTGACCTACTTTTGAAATGACAGTGTTGCCAACCTCTTACTCGAAAAAATCACCAAGGTTTTTGTTTTTGGGTATAACCTAACCTCAAGCAAGGAGCTGGCAACGCTTGAGGTTTTCTCGCAGTGTTGCCAGCTCACCCCAAGAATATTTCACCATGTGATATTTTACAAGCGAAGCTAACCTACGAATGGGAGTTGGCAACACTGATTAGTGGAGGTGCACGGGTTTTGCAACATCAATTGGCGTTCAGTGTTGCCAACTCACCTCAAGAATATTTCACCATGTGATATTTTACAGACGAAGCTAACCTACGAATGGGAGTTGGCAATACTGGCAACATCAATTGGCGATCAGTGTTGCCAAATCACCTCAAGAATATTTCACCATGTGATATTTGACAGGCGAAGCTAACCTACGAATGGGAGTTGGCAACACTGACTAGTGGAGGTAGCCGGGTTCACCAGCATCAATTGGCGATCAGTGTTGCTAACTCACCCCAAGAATATTTCACCATGTGATATTTTACAAGCGAAGCTAACCTACGAATGGGAGTTAGCAACACTAGCAACATTAATTGCGGTTCAGTGTTGCCAACTCACCCTAAGAATATTTCACCATGTGATATTTGACAGGCGAAGCTAACCTACGAATAAGAGTTAGCAACACTGATTAGTGTAATCAGCTCAGTTGAGCGCCATCAATTGGCGATCAGTGTTGCCAACTCACCCCAAGAATATTTCAACATATGATATTTTACAAGCAAAGATAACCTACGAATGGGAGTTGGCAACATTGACTAGTGGAGGTGCACGGGTTGAGCGCCATCAATTGCGGTTCAGTGTTGCCAACTCACCCCAAGAATATTCCACCATGTGATATTTTACAGACGAAGCTAACCTACAAATGGGAGTTGGCAACACTGACTAGTGTAATCAACCCGGTTCTGCGCCATCAAATGCGGTTCAGTGTTGCCAACTCACCCCAAGAATATTTTACCATGTGATATTTTATTTCCAAGTCCCGGGGACACCAATGTATATCGTGACTTTTGTAAACCTCTCTCGGGAACGATGTGCCACACACACGCGCGCGCGCCTATCGGCAGATTACGTTTCGCGTATTTATTCGTTGCGCTGACACAGCGTGATGAGTAAATAATGCATTTTCTTATTTCTGAAGTACGAATGCACTTTATCGTAATCTTCCAAGTCCCGGGAGACACTAATGTTTGTATATCGTGACTTTTGTAAACC
Organism: Lepisma saccharinum; assembly: GCF_977018435.1. NCBI lineage: Eukaryota > Metazoa > Arthropoda > Insecta > Zygentoma > Lepismatidae > Lepisma > Lepisma saccharinum. Next base: position 19,492 of record NW_028143552.1, read on the forward strand.
TCTCTCGGGAACGATGTGCCACACGCACGCGTGTGCTGACACCTCTTTTTTATTTCTGTATTATGGCGCAAACACATCTAGAAAAACTACAATTTTGTCCCCTCTCCTCTCTGCGTGTGCTATCAATGTTGACACAATAACGCAAATTCAACAATACGTAGGCTTTGGGACGACGGAAGTTACACAACGGCAAGCCTCGTCAGTACACCTACCCCCAACATCCGGAGTGTGCAAGTACATAATAGCGGGCTGCTTGGGCGTATACAATTTGTTTTGTTTATATTTTGTTTCAGAGCGGGCGAGATGCCCGAAGATTATTAGATATCTGGAGCATGCAGGCACACAACAGCGAGCTGGGATGGAAGATCGTCAGCACATCCGGAGCGTGCAGGTACATAATAGCAAGCTGCTTGGGCGTTAGCGTGGCTTCGCCGGATGCAATACACACGATGCTTAGGTTACAACAGGTTGTTAACATTAGCTTTGGGGGAAGAATGTTTTAGAGAAGATTGTCTCAGAACATTTTCATAGTTTCACACCTCTATTAGATTGGTAGAAAAATATATTAGTGGGCAATAAAATCTGAAGAAGATTTGTGTCTAGCAAAAATAAGCTAAATAGAATTACACATGCATACAATATTTTTTTTTTCTATCTACAATCATATTTTTCTTATATATTTTTTTAATTTTTTTATAGGGTTGATTAAAGCACATATTTGAGGAAGACAACACTACCCATATATAAATAAACCCCCTCAAACTAACACCAATTAGAATTAGCTCATAAGGCATTTTTGTTTTGTAAACACTCTACCACCAACAGATTACATATAAATAAACATACCCCGAAAAAAATGCGCTCCATGAAAAGTTGCCCTGTGTGTAAAAGAACTATATCAAGCAAAAATTTTGCAAGACATTGTCGCACCTGCGTGCCAGGCAAGCATTTGGCTGCCACCGAACTGTGTTCCGGATGCAATAAACACATTACAATTGTGTATGCCAAGAAGCATAAGCTTACTTGTCTAAGCGAAAGTACATCTGGTGCTCAACCGTCGACCAGCTCAACCAAAAGGAAAGCGGAAGCCGACATGCCACTATCCGCCAAGCGCATCAAAACTGTGGCGAAAGCGAACCAGTCTGCTTTCGAGCGTTTGTTAGAGGACTTTCCCCTTACTTCGGAGGACTCATGCGACGTGCGTAGCTTTTTGGAAAACGTACAAGCCCAAATTATTTCCATCCTCGGCGATGCGCTTGCAACGCACTCCATCAAATTCTACGCATCGCTACGTTGTCGGTACAAGAAGCCGTCTGATGAAATTTACAGCTTCTGCCACAACACCAAGGCGAAGACGCTGCATCTGGCGGATGTCGACAACCTCGAGGTCATCTACAACAAGTTTGTCGAGGAGCTGGTGGCAAAGCAAGAAGAACATCAAGCCAAGGGCTCGGGAGGTTCGTTGTGTGGTGAGCCTCACGAACTGCGCGTCAAACTTTGCAAGTTTGTGCCTCTCTCCGCCTCCAGCTACGTCCGCTTACCATCTGCCATTGCGGCAAAGAAGGCCGTCCTGAACATTCAAAACAGTGACGCCAAGTGCTTTCTCTGGTCGGTGCTTGCAGCATTACACCCTGTCGACCGGAAAAACCAACCACGCCGAGTTAACCACTACCTACCCTACGAGCCAGAGCTGCAAGATGCGATGGCTGGGATCGACTACCCGGTGGCGCTTTCGGACATTCGCAAGGTTGAGGCCCGTACACACAACCCTCGGTTGGCTATCAACGTTTATGGCGCCACCGACGAAAATGTGGTGTACCCTATTCGGGTGAGCGACGTAGACGACGACGGTGCGCAGGAAATTCACCTTCTGCTCATCAAGGATGAAACTCGCCACCATTACACCCTCATCCGTTCCCTCTCTCGGCTTGTTTCGAGCCAGCTGAGCAAAGACAAAACCCACATAGAAGTTTGTCCCAGGTGCTTGTCTACATTTCGTAATCGAGAACAGCAGGATTACCAGCGCATCAGAGGTTGCAACATCGCTGCCGAGAAGCTCGCTAGCCACAAACTTTATTGTAATGCCAACAAGCCTGAGGTGATAGTCTTACCCAAACCTGGCGCCGTGGAGCGTTTCCACATGCACGGTGCCATGGTGGAGCACCCCGCTATCATCATCGCGGATTTCGAGGCCTTCCTCAAACCCCTGTCCACTTGCGATCCCGATCCCGAAGTTTCCTCCACCACCCCTTACCAACTCCACGAGGCATCCAGTTTCGCATACATTGTGGTGCGACGAGATCAACACATCGCCCCCGAGCCCTACGTGTACCGTAGTCCCGACGCAGCCAAACACTTCCTCGAGAGGATGGTTGTCGAGGCCATCGAGATAGGGAAGGTACTGTTGGCTCCCAAGTCTATGCTCCCACTGTCCCCCGATGATCAACGTAGACACGACGAGGCCATCACTTGCCCTGTCTGCGACGAGGAGTACACCGCCAACAACCGTAAAGTCCGACACCACGATCACTTTAACGGTAGGTACGTTGGTCCTTGGTGCAATGATTGCAACCGTATGGCCCGGGACCCACGCTTCATCCCTGTGTTTTTTCACAACGGCTCGGGGTACGATTTTCACCACCTGATCAAGCATCTTGGGTACGACGACATGCGAATTAACGTTCTCGCCCAGAACGAGGAGCGTTACATCAGTGTGAGCAAACTAGTGTCGATCCCGGGAGCAGACTCTACCGTCGAGCTTCGCTTCCTCGACTCCCTGAGGTTTCTCCCGGCCAGCCTCGATGCTCTTGCAGGGAAGCTGAGCAACGAACAAATGCTTATTACCTCTGCGAATTTTCCGAACTTGGACGCCGGTCTCTTCAGGCGTAAGGGGGTCTACCCCTACGAATACGTCACCGACTCTACCAAGTTTGCGGAGACGTCGCTACCTCCCCAGGCGAAGTTCTACAGTCAGCTACGAGGCTCGAACATTACCGACGAAGAATATCACCACGCCCAGTCCATGTGGCGCGAGCTAGGTTGTCGAACTCTCGGAGACTACCACGACGCCTACCTCAGACTTGATGTGACGCTCCTCGCCGATGTGTTCCAGGCGTTTCGTGCAACTGCGAAGACCATCTACAAGCTGGACCCCGCCTACTTCTATAGTCTCCCCGGACTGGCGTGGTCAGCCATGTTTCTGGTGACAAAAATCAAGCTGGAGCTTCTTTCGGACGTAGACATGGTGCTGTTTGTGGAACGCGCCGTGCGGGGTGGAATGGTCCAGGTGTCGCAACGGCACGCGCGCGCCAACAACCATCACATGGCTACTGGCTACGACTCCACCCAACCGTCGAGCTACATCATGCACACGGACGTGAATAACTTGTACGGGCACTCCATGATGCAGCCACTCCCTTTTAGAGGGTTCGAGTGGGCCGATCCTTCCAAATTCGACATCGAAAGCTTCGACGATTCGGAACATGGGTTCTTCGCCGAGGTGGACCTTGAGTTCTCCGAGAAGCTGCAGGATTTGTTCTGCGATCTCCCCCCTGCACCCGAGTTCAAGTGTCCACCCGTTTCCAACCAGAAGAAGCTCGTCATGGATTTCGAACCCAAGAAGAATTACATCCTGCACTACCAGAATCTCCGGTGGTTGATGCAGCAAGGGGTCACGGTCCACGCAGTTCACCACATCCTCAAGTTCGAGCATTCTCCGTGGTTGCGCCCATATATCGAAGTCAACACCAAACACCGCACCGCAGCCACGTCCGAGTTTGATAAGGATTTTTTCAAACTCATGAATAATGCGGTGTTTGGCAAAACCATGGAGAATGTACGGAATCGCGTGGACATAAAATTGGTGACGAGGAAAGAGCGATGTCGTCAGCTTGTCGCAAGTCTATTGTTCAAGTCTCGAACAATCTATAACGAGCAGCTGGCTCTGATTCACATGAAGCAAGGTGAGGTGAGGCTCACCAAGCCCATCTACGTTGGAGCCACTGTTCTGGATCTGAGCAAGCTCCACATGTTCGAGACGTACTACGATATATTACGTCCACACTACGGCCACAACATCTCGCTTCTCTACACGGACACGGACAGCTTGGTGTACCACGTTCGCACAGCCGACGCATACGGGGATATAGCCACAGTTCCATCTTTGGTTAACCTCTTCGACACCTCGGGCTATCCCCAGCCGAACCAGTACGGCATCCTGGCCCGCAACAAAAAAGAGCCTGGCAAACTCAAAGATGAGAAGGACGGAGACGTGATTCTCGAGTTTGCAGGTCTTCGCGCCAAGGCCTATACCATCAAAGCCGAGGGCAGCGTTACCAAAAAGGCCAAGGGTGTCGGCAGACAGGTGGTTCGGGAGCATCTCACATTCGAGGACTTCGTGGATTGCCTCAAAACCAGGTCGTCGATTCTAAGAGCAGAACAGCGCATCCAGAGCGTCGACCATGTGTTGACCACCAACAAGGTGAGGAAGATTGCCCTGGATCCCAACGACGACAAGAGGTGCGTTCTCGAGTGTGGAATCCACACATTGCCTTGGGGACATCGTCGTTTAGAAATAAATAAGAATTGCACACAGTGCAAATAAACCAGCATGCCTATGAACTTGTTCGGTTTCAAAAAAAAAATCATCATGGAAACTGCACCGTCCATACCACATCATGAAGTCTTACCTTCCGTGTTACCTAAACTCAACGGTCTCTTGATCATTCATCTCAACAGCATTTGGACGAAATTGGATGAAGACGTCGGCAAAACTTTTTACATCTTCAACAACAATTTACATTTTTACGAAATTCCGATCGGTGGGAAACTTCAAATCACCGTGAATCCGGAAAACGTAGGCGAAATCAAAATATCTACCGGCAAAAACATTTTTCGAATCAAGCACGACAAGATGCTTTCTAACATTACGTACGATGTTTCCGCAGGAGATTATCTTTACGTTCAACTCCTGGGAGATTACGACAAACTCGTTCCTCTCTTCGTAGAATTACGAATCGTCTATCCTATTATAAATAACCGTTAACCAAAATGCCTAACGATATTTTCGGCAACACCAAGCGTGTAGACCACGCAGAAGAGATTCTCATGTTGGACGTCCGAATTAAAAAGTTGAGGAGCGATTTGATCGCTTTGCAGGAGACCTTAAACAAAAGTTTAGAGTCCGAGATCGCTACGCTCCAAACGCAATGTCTCGACCCTATTCTGAAAATCGATTCCGAACTGAAAACGCTCATAAAAAATTATGTCGACGTACCTTCTTATGACAGCGTTCAAAATATACAGTTGAGCGTGGATTCGCTTCAAAATGATTTGGCCAAATTACAGCAATTTCAATCGAAAAATGAAGATTTGGAAAAATTGAAACTCGAAATCGAAGAACGAACTTCCGCAATCGAAAAGAATTTCTCTGAACTTCAAACTGTCGTGAAGGATATTGATGTAGAACGCTTGCATGTCGTTGTTTCCAAATTACAAGAAGAATTCACCGGCACGTTGGAAGAAATTAAATCCAAGTTACAGACTTTGGAAGATACAATGACGAACCTACCATCGTCAGACGAACTGCAGGTCATCGGCAAAAGCGTTGCGAATATAAAAATTCAATTGGAGGCTTATCAAGATTTCGAACACATTCAAACCACCATCGCTACGCTTCAGGCGTCTTTGGAGTTGATCAACGAAGAAATTAAAAATATTCACGCTGAAGCCAGTGCGTTGACGAGCATACAAAACACGTTGAGCACGGTTCAGCAGAAGATCGAATATTTAGAAAATTTGAACGTCGAAACGAATCTTGCTCATTTTCATCATGTGCTGGACAACATACAGGGTGACTTGGAATCGTTACGGACGAGCGTACCTTCGAGCGAAGATTTGGAAAAATTGAAAACGGCCGTGACGGCGCTATCCGAATCGAGCGACATCAAAAGTTCGTTGAGCGATCTCGAGAGTAGGGTGGCCAATCTCCCCACCTCCAAAGAATTACACGCTTTAAAAAGGAACATATCACGTATGCTGAAACGACTAGAAACGGAAAATGCGAACGTGGAACAGATTCGAGACGAACTTGCTTCGCTGGTGTCGACGCTGCCCACTTCGCAGAGCGTCGCAGACCTTCACACGCAGTTTACCGAGATGCGAAGCATTGTGAACGATCTCACCGAGAAAAGTTCGAAATTGAATCAAGTCGAGAACCTTCAGAGTATTGTCGTCAACATCAGGGATCAAGTTGGAGTGCTGGAATCCACGCAGGAATCGACGCTGGCCTCTTTCGGTGCCAAGTTACAAGAACTTAACGAAAACTACAAGCAGTTGAACGTGGAAGTGAAAATCAAACCGTCATTTTCTACCGTAACGGATACCATAGTCGAGCATTTGTTGCCCGTACAAAATACACTGGGACAGCTTCACAGCAACCTCGTTAGCGTCGATACTAAATTCGCTAAACTGCATTCTCTGCAAGCCATCGAAATCAACAGCGTACCCAATCAACAGAGAATCTCCACGTTCGTCGAAGGTAACAAACTGTACATGTTGCATCCTTATCATCCGTACTACAAGTTTCTCCTCGATGGCACGATTCAGATAAACGAATTTTCGTACTGGTCTCACGGCAGAAAAGCTAGCGTTCCCACCATGACCTTAATATCGAATCGTGGTGTTCAGAAAGCAGGAAACATTCCTCTGGCACGTTGGAACGAAACGCGCAACGTATATGAAATACACGAAGACGAAGATCTTACCGTTTTCGACGTGAGTGCCGGTGATAAGCTGATCGTTCAAAACACAGGTGAGGTGCCACCCTCTTTGAATCCCATCACGCTGGTGCTTCTCTTCAAACGTAATCTCTAAAAAAAATGTCTAGGCAAGCCATCGTCCAAGAATTGCATAAACCTGCACGCCGCAACTACGAACGTTTGGCGGTGGTAACCAAGGGCATCGATGACCTCTGGCAAAGTGACCTCGTGGAGATGAGCAGCGGCAATCTAAAAAACGTACATAAATTGAACAAGGGCAACAAGTACCTCCTCACAGTCATAGACACATTTTCGAAATTCGCATGGGCTCTACCTTTGAAGGCGAAAACGGGGACGTGCGTCACGGAAGCATTCAAGACAATTTTTCGCGAAAGCGGCGGCAGACGACCACGGTTTTTGCAAACAGACAACGGTAAAGAATTTTACAATGCCGTATTCCAAAAGTTTATTCAAAAACATGACATTCGACATTATTCGACTTTCAGTCACATCAAAGCCAGCATCGTGGAAAGATTTAATCGAACCTTGAAAACACACATGTGGAAACGATTCACGCTTCGGGGAAATTACAAATGGGTCGACATTCTGCCGGAACTCGTCGATACCTATAATAATACGGTGCACGGAACGATAGGCATGAAGCCAGCTGACGTTACCAAGTCCGACGAGCAGCGATTAATTTCCAGCGTTTACTGTCCAAAGTACACACCCACGACAAAAAAACCTAAATACAAAATTAGAGACGAGGTGAGGGTCAGTAAATTGAAGCAAACGTTCGACAGGGGTTTCACACGAAACTGGAGCACGGAACTTTTTACCGTGGTTCGAGTTCTACCCGGAAACCGTCACACGTATATAATAAAGGACAGTGGCGGTGAAATTTTATTGGGGCGCTTCTACGAGGAGGAACTCTCTAAAACTAAATACCCCGACACGTACCTTATCGAAAAAGTTTTGCGTAAGAGAGGCGACAAACTTTTGGTGAAATGGCTGGGACTTCCGGACACGAGTTGGATCGATTCAAACGAAGTGATTCTATGAGTGCGTGGAATGTCGTGAAACGTCTACCTGATTCGGAAAATCGAAAGAAGAAAAGGAACGGCGAGTTGCTTCCCGACAGCATCCGCTGTCTGATCGTAGGTCCTTCAGGGTGTGGGAAAACGACACTGCTCGTGGACAATTTTCTCCTCGCACCGAATTGGTTAGATTGGAAGAACAGGCACCTGTACGTGTTCTCGAAAAGTTTGGAGCAATCCAAATACCAGCAACTGATGAAACTGTACGATGGTCTGGACATTGCAACGTTCTCTTCGGAAATAAAACCACTCGACGATTGTCGTGAAAATTCAGTCGTTGTGTTCGACGATGTCATCCTGGAAAATCAAAATGAAATTCGCAACTTTTTCACGCAAGGTCGTCACAAAAGAATAGATTGCTTCTTCCTAGCTCAAACGTTTTCCAAAATTCCAAAACAGTTAGTACGCGACAACGCTAATTTCATATGTTTGTTTCGTCAAGATCACACCAACCTCAAGCACGCGTACGATGACTACGTAGGCGGAGACATGAACTACAATCAATTTTCGGAACGGTGCTGCTCCCACTGTTGGAACAGTGACGATTTCGGATTCGCAACGATCGACATGACAAGGAAACCCAACGACGGAAAATACAGAAACAAAATCAACGATTTTTTAAACGTTGCAACGTTGTGAGAAACGACGTGTATAAATAACGTTATGACGAAACGAAAAATCGAAGACGAAAATCTCAAGCTCCGCGATTACCTCGCGAAACGCTTCAAAGGTTGGAAATCCGAGAATCGCGGATTCTACGAAGAGAAGAAACGTCAAGATCAACCTGTGATCGACGCCATCAGCGATCTAGGTAAAGAAATTAAAGGCGTCACGGAACAAAATAAAAATTTGATCAACGAACTCGTACCACTTGCAGCTAAAAGTTACGGCGTACCCACGCCTATTTCGAGCATTCCTTCGACGCCGTTCGAACTGAAGGATGTACCGGCACGACGTCAAGCCATAGGTAGCACGTCGTCGTCTTTGGATAAGATCGAGTTGGGACCTTTGGCACGAGACTACCTGAGCACGGGGAAATTCGACAAGGATGAAGTGTTCGGATTGTATCCGAGCATGGAGAGCAACGAGGGCGGCGGTGTGGTTTGGAAGATTGGAAAATCGAAGGTGACCTTCGAAGGCAACGACATTAAAGTTAATTTAGGCGAGAAGGATAGTTGGAACAGGTATCCGGGTACGGTGGGACTGTGGGAACTCGTTGCCAAAAAGCAGCCGAAAGATTACACCGACGAAGATTACCAGAGTTACAAGGAAATTTTGATCATGACGGATGCCTTGTACCAGAACAACGACGCCTCGCAGAATAGGGTGAAATCGAGCAGCGGCGAGAAGTACAGAAATCTCATCAAGCCGATATGGAACCAGGTCAAAACAGGCAGCGGCGTCAAACTCTACAACACCCTACCCAAAGAGTTCGTTTGGGTGGACGACGTGCGCAAGCTCATAGACCGATTGTTGGTTATTGCAGGAGAGGAGAATGCAGGCAATCGTAATTTCTACAACGAGAAGGTAGGAATTGTGGACATGATCAGCGCCAAACTTTCCAACTTCATCGTGAACGACGACAAGGGCATAGGTTACCTCATTAAAATTATCAACACGCTGCCTCCGAGATTCTGGAACATGGTCGAAGGAAAGGGACTCGTGAACGACATCATCAACAAGTTACCTTTCGAGATGCATTTACCCGGCTACCAGTACTGCGGACCGGGTACCAAACTCGAGAAAAGATTGGAGAGAGGAGACAAGGGTGTAAATCCGTTGGACGCCGCATGCAAAGATCACGACATCGCCTACAACACCACTCGCACCAATCTAGATGCACGTCACGAAGCAGACAGAAAATTAGAGCACGCTGCTTTCGAAAGATTCGTCAGCAGAGACGCATCGCTGGGAGAAAGAGTTGCGGCACTGGGCACCACCATAGTCATGAACACAAAACAAAAACTTGGGTGGGGTACATAAATAACATACAGTAAAAAAAAAACATCATGTCTGGTATAACCGACTTGCCACACGAACTACTGTGTAAAATATTCAAACATGCAGTAAACGGAGATTGTGAGGATATAAGAAAATTTTTGATCATAGCAAGATCAACGCCGGAATTTCGCATCCCTTGTGAAATGGCTGTCAAGGATTATCTTCGGGAAATTAGCGGCATGAGGTGCGACGATCTCGACACTCTTTTTTCGGCCGCAGGGGAAAAATTAAACAATAGGTTAGATGAACTGCATGAGGCGAGGCAGGGGAGAAGACGATTCACAGATGATTGGCATAAGTCGAAACAAGAGACGGAAGATATCATCACGCACATCATCGCATTTTCCGAAGCACAAACTTTCTTCCTCTAACACAGACAAAAAAAATCTTCGATACAAAAATCTCGTGAAAAAAAAAATATATATAAAATAACACACATCGTGAAAAAAAATAATCTTCAGTGTATATATAAATAACACATATTGTGAAAAAAAATTAAATTTCTCTAACACACACACTGAAAATTTCTCTTCAATATGACGACTGAAAAAATGAGTGACCTCCAAGCATTAAAACAAATGCTAAATTTGTCAGTAGAGTATGTAAAAATTCAGGAATTGGAAGTGGACAAACCTTACACGATAACTTCCGGTTCAATTGTTTCTACCCAGTATGGTCCCAAGGCGCGTTTGTTGCTCAACGCACAATACAGTCTATTTTTACCAGATCGATACGCTAACATGTTATCCGACGAGAAGCTAGCTATTTTAATCGAAAACAAAACTCAAATCGTGTACAAGGGTACAAAAGAACTTCTTGGTAAGAAAACAAAGCACGTAATAGAATTTGTGTAAGGGCTCTGCGCGGAGTATATCCTTGAAAAAAAATTACACGCAACAAAAAAAATCTCAGAACATTTATATATAAATAACATACCGAAAAAAATTACACAAAACAAAAAAAATCTCAGAACATATATATAAATAACATACCGTGAAGATAACATATAGAGCATCAACATGAAGCCCAAGGGTGTCGTGTACCAGATACCATACTCCAATCTGAAAAATCTAGGTGCCCTCGATGGTTTACTCACCAAGAAACAACGCGAGAAGAAACGTTCTTGCTTGACGAAAGGACACGGAATGAAATTACTTCTCAGCACACCTCAATTGAGACGCTTGCAGCGTTCGCGGAAACAGCAAAAAATCGGAGGTTTCATATTCAGCATCCCAGCCATCCTGGCAGCATTGGGGGCCGTTGGAAGTTTGGCCGGCGGAAGTGCCGCCATCGCGAAAACAGTCATCGACTCGAAGAAGAACAAGGCAGAATTGGAAGAACAGAAACGTCACAACCTGGCTATGGAGAAGAAGGGGAAAGGTATAACCAAAAAACAAAAAAGCAACCTCGATGCTTTGAAGAAATATAAAAAAAAGAAGAAGCCCTGTCCAACTTCGATATTGAATCTCTGATCGAACTGTTGGGAATAAAAAACTTCAGGGGTGTTTTCATGTCCGATTCTCTACCCTCTGCTGTGAAGAAAAAAGAGTATGGCGTGGTCAACCTGGATAGTTACAAAAATTCTGGTACACATTGGATATGCTACCTCAAAATTGACGATGACAATGCATTTGTTTTCGATTCGTTCGGTGGCACACCACCTGCCAGGTTGGTGAAGTATCTCAGTGTTGCCAACCTCTACTACAATGACAAACGCATCCAGGGTTTCACCGATGTTAACTGCGGCCACCTATGCCTTTCTGTTCTCGCATACATGTCTAAAATAAATAACCCGTCGGTGGAACATTTTCAGAAAGCATTGTGGAATCTTAAACACGATGGGCGTGTTCCATCTCACGAGCGAATCTTCAATCTTGAAACTCACGCTGCACGACGACATCGTCTATCCTAAATCCGTAGCTTTGCGTGCATTCTACAGCATGTACCTCATACCTAACGTCACGCATCACAACAACAAAATTAGCGTCGGAAGCGAACACATCGTCGTCACGCCAGGTCAATACAATCTTTCCACTTTGCAAGCTCAATTACCCAAAGGCACGTACCTTTCTCAAAATTCGGTCACGCACAGAGTGGAAATCGTGTCGGCGACGGAGACCGTGGACCTGGGCACCATGGGAGAACTTTTAGGTTTCGAGAACGACACCAAACTCGAAGCTGGCATCAAACATACGGCAACCAACATTCCTAAATTTCTAGCCATAGAAACTCTAAACGTTCACTGCAACGTGGCGGAAGGCATGATCACTAAATCTTCGGACGGGGAGTTGCTGGGAAGTCACAAGCAGACGGGAATCATCGCCACATTCAAACCCAATTCCGAATTCATGGAACCGATCATCTACACGCCCTCTTCGCCGATCTATTTTCCAGTATGTCGCAACCGCATAGACGACATAGAGTTGGTAGTGACGAACGAGAAAGACGAGGTGGTGGATTTCGCAGGTGCCACTACGACGGCCATCGTGGAGATCAACGTATAATAAATAACCATACATAGTAAAAATGGAACAAATCGAAAGTTACGAATTGCAATCTTTCCCTCCGAACCGTCGCACGTTCGCTAATCTCAACGAAGCGAACAGGGAGATCGAATACGACGTGGACGTAGGGGACGGGTTCGTTCATCCTCACAGAGCGGACCTCTACCTTCAATTCGACGTAGTGAAGAAAGAAAGCGGAGAAGCGTTTCCACCCAATGCAAATTTGAAACTCGTGGACAACTTCGTGCCTCACCTGTTCTCGCAGGTGGAGGTGAGGAAACACAACACCGTCATCGACAGAATCGATTATCCAGGTATCACGTCGACGGCAGTGGGAACATTGAAATTATCCAAAACAGACGCGGCATACTATCAAGCGGGAGGATTCGAAGCGGGAACAAAAATATCGACGAGAAGTCACACGGTGCTCTTTCCCATGCGTCTGCTGCCGGGATTCTTCTCCGACTACAAAGAGATCATGTGGAAGGGAGGATTGCGCGTCACGTTTCGAAGAGCGGCCAACGACAACGGCGCACTGATGCGATACACCAACTTGAACGCCGACGGCACGCCGATAGCCAACACATTACCCGAAGCAGCCAAGTGCGTCATCCGAAGCATGGAATTGAGAATGCCGATCGTGGAATACGAGACGAACTACGCCCTCAAGTACAAAGCGGAGATCTTGAAGAGTCCGCAGGTGAGTAGTGCAGTGGCACGGGTTCTGAAACCGAAAATGGCGCTCGGTGGCGCTCGCAGTGTTGCCAGCTCACCCCAAGAATATTTCACCATGTGATATTTTACAGGCGAAGCTAACCTACAAATGGGAGTTGGCAACACTGGCAACATCAATTGCGGTTTAGTGTTGCCAACTCACCTCAAGAATAATTCACCATGTGATATTTTACAGGCGAAGCTAACCTACAGAGTAGTACAGTGTCCCCGGTTCACCAACCGAAAATGGCGCTCGGTGGCGCTCGCAGTGTTACCAACTCCTCACCCGAAAAAATCACCAACATTTTTGGGTCTAACCTAACCTAAGGCAAAGAGTTGGCAACACTGCAAAGCAAGCCTCAAACAGTGTTGCCAACTTGTTCTTGACCTATTTTTTATTTTACGATGTTTTATGCACTAAACTAACCTACAATGAGAGTAGAGTAGTGTCCCCGGTTCAACGCCCGAAAATGGCGCTCGGTGGCGCTCGCAGTGTTGCTAACTCCTCACTTGAAAAAATCACCAAGGTTTTTGTGTTTGGGTATAACCTAACCTCAAGCAAGGAGCTGGCAACACTGCGAGCCCCATTTTCGGGCGCAGTGTTGCCAACTCACCCCAAGAAAATTTCACCATGTGATATTTCACAGGCGAAGCTAACCTACAAATGGGAGTTGCCAACACTGCTTGAGGCATGTCTTGCAGTATTGCCAACTCGGGCAAGGCGTAGCCTTTTGGGTGTATGTTAACCTCACAGTGTTGCCAACTCGGCGTAGTTTTTTACGCTGTATAATTTTTTAGCTTTTTGTGTGTGAGTGTATATGTGTTACCAACTCGGCGTAGCCTTTTGGGTGTATGTTAACCTCACAGTGTTGGCAACTCGGCGCAGCTTTTTGGGTGTATGTTAACCTCACAGTGTTGCCAACTCGGCGTAGCCTTTTACGCTGTATAATTTTTTAGCTTTTTGTGTGTGAGTGTATATGTGTTGCCAACTTGGCGTAGCCTTTTGGGTGTATGTTAACCTCGCAGTGTGGCCAACTTGGCGTTGCCTTTTGGGTGTATGTTAACCTCGCAGTGTTACCAACTTGACGCAATTTTTTGGATGTATGTTAACCTCACAAACAGTGTTACCAACTCCTCACTCGAAAAAATCACCAAGGTTTTTGGGTCTAATCTAACCTAAAACAGCTGGTAATTTTGCTGAGGCTTGCCTTGTAGTGTTGCCAACTTACACGAAAAGTTACCAAGATTTTTGGGTCTAACCTAACCTAAAGCAAGGAGCTGGCAATGCTTGAGGCTTGGCTTATAGTGTATAAAGCAATTTGCCAACCTACTGGTATTGTCATAGCTTTTTACGAGAGAGAGGAGAGAGAGGGAAGAGTTAAAACAACTGGCAGCTGCCAACACCTACCTACAGCTTTTTTTTGTTTGGTGTAACCTCTAAAGCAACTGGCAAGTTTGCTTGAGGCTTGCCACAGTGCATAAAACATTTTTTTTTGCCAACCTACACACACTGGGCAAGGAGAGCCGGCAACAAATATATACTGTTGTAAAAGAGATGGATGGCAGCATAGTATGTGTGTGCGTGTGTGTGTAGCATTATTAACTAGTGTTGGCAACCCACTTACAACTAAAAAAATAGAGATGCCAACGTTGCTGTAAAAGAGAGAGACCTATCGTGACCTTTGTAAACCTCTCTCGGGGGAACGATGTGCCACACGCGCGCGCGTTGGCGCCTTTATTATTTTCGTATTGCATACAATATTTATTGTGTTTTTTCTATCCACAATCATATTTTTCTTATATATTTTGTTTAATTTTTTTATAGAGTTGATTAAAGCACATATTTGAGGAGGACAACGCCACCCATATATAAATAAACATACCCCGAAAAAATGCGCTCCATGAAAAGTTGCCCTGTGTGCGAAAAAACTATATCAAGCGAACATTTTGCAAGACATTGTCGTACCTGCGTGCCAGGCAAGCATTTGGCTGCCACCGAATTATGTTCTGGATGCAATAAGCACATTACAATTGCGTATGCCAAAAAACATAAGCTTACTTGTTTAAACAAAAATACATCTGGAGCTCAACCGTCGACCTCAACCAAGAGGAAAGCGGAAGCTGACTTGCCACCACCCGCCAAACGCGTCAAGCCTGCGATAAAAGCAGACCAGTCTGCTTTCCAGCGTTTGTTAGAGGACTTTCCTTTTATTTCTGAGAGTTCATGCGACGTGCGTAGCTTTTTGGAGAACGTGCAAGCGCAAATTATTTCCATCCTCGGCGATGTGCTTGCAACACACTCCGCCAAATTCTACCTACCCTACGAGCCAGAGCTGGAAGATGCGATGGCTGGGATCGACTACCCGGTGGAGGTCCCGGACATTCGAAAGTTCGAGGCCCGTACACACAACCCGCGGTTGGCCATCAACGTTTATGGCCTCACCGACAAAAATGTGGTGTACCCCATCCGGGTGAGCGACGTAGACGATGACGGTGCGCAGGAAATTCACCTTCTGCTCATCAAGGACGAGACCCATCACCATTACACCCTTATTCGCTCCCTCTCTAGACTTGTTTCGAGCCAAGGGGGCAGTGATAGTCACCACGTCGAGGTGTGTCGCAGGTGCTTGTCTATATTTCGTAATCGAAAACGGCAGGATTATCAACGCATCAGAGGTCCCAACATTGCTGCCGAGAAGCTCGCTAACCACAAGCTCTACTGCAATGCCAACGAACCGGGGGTGGCAGACTTGCCCAAACCTGGCACCGTGGAGCGTTTCCACATGCACGGTGCCATGGTGGAGCACCCTGCTATCATCATCGCGGATTTCGAGGCCTTCCTCAAACCCCTGTTTATTTGTGATCCCGATCCCGAAGTTTCTTCCACTACCCCCTACCAACTCCACGAGGCATCCAGTTTCGCATACGTTGTGGTGCGACGAGACCAGCACATCGCCCCCGAGCCCTACGTGTACCGTGGTCCCGGCGCAGCCAAACACTTCCTCGAGAGGATGGTTGTCGAGGCCATCGAAATAGGGAAGGTATTGTTGGCCCCCAAGTCTATGCTCCCGCTGTCCACCGACGATCAACATAGACATGACGAGGCCGTCGCTTGCCCTGTCTGCGTCAAGGAGTACACTACCAAAAACCATAAAGTCCGTCACCACGATCACTTTAACGGTAGGTACGTTGGTCCTTGGTGCAACGATTGCAACCGCTTGGCCCGGCACCCGCGCTTCATTCCTGTGTTTTTTCACAACGGCTCGGGGTACGATTTTCACCACCTGATCAAGCATCTTGGGTACGACGACATGCGAATCAACGTCCTGGCACAAAACGAGGAGCGTTACATCAGTGTAAGCAAATGGGTTCGAATCCCGGGAGCAGACTCTACCGTCGAGCTTCGCTTCCTCGACTCCCTGAGGTTCCTCCCGGCCAGCCTCGATGCCCTTGCAGGGAAGCTGAGCAACGAGCAAATGCTTATTACCTCTGCGAATTTTCCAAACTTGGACGCCGGTCTCTTCAGGCGTAAGGGGGTCTACCCCTACGAATACATCACCGACTCTACCAAGTTTGCGGAGACGACGCTACCTCCCCAGGCGAAGTTCTACAGCCAGCTACGAGGCTCGAACATCACCGACGAAGAATATCACCACGCCCAGTCTATGTGGCACGAGCTGGGTTGTCGAACTCTCGGAGACTACCACGACGCCTACCTCAAACTTGATGTGACGCTCCTCGCCGACGTGTTCCAGACGTTCCGGGCGACCGCAATGAAGATCTACCACCTGGATCCCGCCTACTTCTATAGTCTCCCCGGACTGGCGTGGTCAGCCATGCTTCTGGTGACGAAAATCGAGCTGGAGCTTCTTTCGGACGTAGACATGATGCTGTTTGTGGAACGTGCTGTGCGGGGTGGAATGGTCCAGGTGTCGCAACGGCACGCGCGTGCCAACAATCACCACATGGCTACTGGCTACGACTCCACCCAACCGTCGAGCTACATCATGCACACGGACGTAAATAACTTGTATGGGCACTCCATGATGCAGCCACTCCCTTTTAGAGGGTTCGAGTGGGCTGACCCTACCAAATTTGACGTTGAAGGTTTCGACGATTCGGAATATGGATTTTTCGCCGAGGTAGACCTTGAGTTCTCCGAGAAGCTGCAGGATTTGTTTTGCGATCTTCCCCCTGCACCCGAGTTTAAGTGTCCACCCGATTCCAACCAAACGAAGCTCGTCCTGGATTTCGAACCCAAGAAGAATTACGTCCTTCACTACAAGAATCTCCGGTGGTTGATGCAGCAAGGGGTCACAGTCCACGCAGTTCACCACATCCTCAAGTTCGAGCATTCTCCGTGGTTGCGTCCATATATCGAAGTCAACACTAAACACCGCACCGCAGCCACGTCCGAGTTTGATAAGGATTTTTTCAAGCTCATGAATAATGCGGTGTTTGGCAAAACCATGGAGAATGTACGGAATCGCGTGGACATAAAATTGGTGACGAGGAAAGAGCGATGTCGTCAGCTTGTCGCAAGTCCATTGTTCAAGTCTCGAACAATCTATAACGAGCAGCTGGCTCTGATTCACATGAAGCAAGGTGTGGTGAAACTCACCAAGCCCATCTACGTCGGAGCTACTGTTCTGGATCTGAGCAAGCTTCACATGTTCGAGACGTATTACAACATATTACGTCCACACTACGGTCACGACATCTCGCTTCTCTACACGGACACGGACAGCTTGGTGTACCACGTTCGCACAGCCGACGCATACGGGGATATAGCCACAGTTCCATCTTTGGTTAACCTCTTTGACACCTCGGGCTATCCCCAGCCGAACCAGTACGATATCCTGGCCCACAACAAGAAGGTGCCTGGCAAACTCAAAGATGAGAAGGACGGAGACGTGATTCTCGAGTTTGCAGGTCTTCGCGCCAAGGCCTATACCATCAAAGCCGAGGGCAGCGTTACCAAGAAGGCCAAGGGTGTCGGCAGGCAGGTGGTTCGGGAGCATCTCACATTCGAGGACTTCGCGGATTGCCTCAAGACCAGGTCGTCGGTTCTAAGAGCAGAACAGCGCATCCAGAGCGTCGACCATGTGTTGACCACCAACAAAGTGAGGAAGATTGCCCTGGATCCCAACGACGACAAGAGGTGCGTTCTCCAATGTGGAATCCACACACTGCCGTGGGGGCACTATCGCTTTGCAGAAAGCAAAACCTGCAACATATGCCCATCTTCAACAGAAGATTCATAAAACAAAACAAAAAAAACAAAAAAATCATTTTGTTAGTTATTACAAAAAAAACACTGACTGTTATTACAAAAAAACTTTGACCGTATTTTAAATAACCAGCATACCTATGAATCTTTTTGGTTTCCGAAAACAAACCAACATGGAGACTGTACACCACACGACGACAGATCATGAATTTCTACCTTCCATGTTAACTAAACTCAATGGTCTACTGATTGTTCACCTTAACAGCATTTGGACGAAATTGGATGACGATGTAGGCAAGATGTTTTATGTCTTTAACAACAATTTACATTTTTACAAAATTCCGATCGATGGAAAACTTCAAATCACCGCGAATCCGGAAAACGTAGGTGAAATCAAAATATCTACCGGCAAGAACATTTTTCGAATCAAGCACGACAAGATGCTTTCTAACATTACGTACGATGTTTCTGCAGGAGATTGTTTATACGTTGAACTCCTAGGAGATTACGACAAACTCATTCCTCTCTTCGTTGAATTACGAATCGTCTATCCTATTATAAATAACCGTTAACCAAAATGCCTAACGACATTTTCGGCAACACTAAGCGTGTAGACCACGCAGAAGAGATTCTCATGTTGGACGTCCGAATTAAAAAGTTGAGGAGCGATTTGATCGCTTTGCAGGAGACCTTAAACAAAAGTTTAGAGTCGGAAATCGCTACGCTCCAAACGCAATGTCTCGACCCCATTCTGAAAATCGATTCCGAACTGAAAACGCTCATAAAAAATTATGTCGACGTACCTTCTTACGACAACGTTCAAAATATACAGTTAAGCGTGGATAAGCTTCAAAATGATTTGGCCAAATTGCAGCAATTTCAATCGAAAAATGAAGATTTGGAAAAATTGAAACTCGAAATCGAAGAACGAACTTCGACAATCGAAAAGAATTTCTCTGAACTTCAAACCGTCGTGAAGGATATTGATGTAGAACGCTTACATGTTGTTGTTTCCAAATTACAAGAAGAATTCGCCGGCACGTTGGAAGAAATTAAATCCAAGTTACAGACTTTGGAAGATACCATGACGAACCTACCATCGTCAGACGAACTCCAAGTCATCAGCAAAAGCGTTGCGAACATAAAAATTCAATTGGAGGCTTATCAAGATTTCGAACACATTCAAACCACCATCGCTACGCTTCAGGCGTCTCTGGAGTTGATCAACGAAGAAATTAAAAATATTCACGCTGATGCAAGTGCGTTGACGAGCATACAAGAGACGTTGAGCACGGTTCAGCAGAAGATCGAATATTTAGAAAATTTGAACGTCGAATCGAACCTTGCTCATTTTCATCACGTACTGGACAACATACAGGGTGACTTGGAATCGTTACGGGCGAGCGTACCTTCGAGCGAAGATTTGGAAAAATTGAAATCGGCGGTGACGGCACTATCCGATTCGAGCGACATCAAAAGTTCATTGAGCGATCTCGAGAGTAGGGTGGCCAATCTCCCCACCTCAAAAGAATTACACGCTTTGAAAAGGAGCATATCACGTATGCTGAAACGACTAGAAACGGAAACGGCGAACGTGGAACAGATTCGAGACGAACTTGCTTCGCTGGTGTCGACGCTGCCCACTTCGCAGAGCGTCGCCGACCTTCACACGCAGTTTACCGAGATGCGAAGCATCGTGAACGATCTCACCGAGAAGAGCTCGAAATTAAATCAAGTCGAGAACCTTCAGAGTATCGTCGTCAACATCAGAGATCAAGTTGGAGTGCTGGAATCCACGCAGGAATCGACGCTGGCCTCTTTCGGTGCCAAGTTGCAAGAACTCAACGAAAACTTCAAGCAGTTGAACGTGGAAGTGAAAATCAAACCGTCATTTTCTACAGTAACGGATACCATCGTCGAATATTTGTTGCCCGTACAAAATACACTGGGACAGCTTCACAGCAACCTCGTTAGCGTCGATACTAAATTCGCTAAACTGCATTCTCTGCAAGCCATCGAAATCAACAGCGTACCCAATCAACAGAGAATCTCCACGTTCGTCGAAGGTAACAAACTGTACATGTTACATCCTTATCATCCGTACTACAAGTTTCTCCTCGATGGCACGATTCAGATAAATGAATTTTCGTACTGGTCTCACGGCAGAAAAGCTAGCGTTCCCACCATGACCTTGATATCGAATCGTGGTGTCCAGAAAGCAGGAAACATTCCTCTGGCACGTTGGAACGAAACGCGCAACATATATGAAATACACGAAGACGAAGATCTTACCGTTTTTGACGTGAGTGCCGGCGATAAGCTGATCGTTCAAAACACAGGTGAGGTGCCACCTTCTTTGAATCCCATCACGCTGGTGCTTCTCTTCAAACGTAATCTCTAAAAAATGTCTAGGCAAGCCATCGTCGAAGAATTGCATAAACCTGCACGTCGCAACTACAAACGTTTAGCTGTGGTAACCAAGGGAATCGATGACCTTTGGCAAAGTGACCTCGTGGAGATGAGTAGCGGCAATTTGAAAAATGTGCATAAATTGAACAAGGGCAACAAGTACCTCCTCACCGTCATAGACACGTTTTCGAAATTCGCATGGGCTCTACCTTTGAAAGCCAAAACGGGGACGTGCGTCACGGAAGCATTCAAGACAATTTTTCGCGAAAGCAACAGACGACCTCGGTTTTTGCAAACAGACAAGGGGAAGGAATTTTACAATGCCGTATTCCAAAAGTTTATTCAAAAACATGGCATTCGACATTATTCAACCTTCAGTCACATCAAAGCCAGCATCGTGGAAAGATTTAATCGAACCTTGAAAACACACATGTGGAAACGATTCACGCTTCGAGGAAATTACAAATGGGTCGACATACTGCCGGAACTCGTCGACGCCTATAATGATACGGTACACAGAACGATAGGCATGAAGCCAGCTGGCGTTACGAAATCTGACGAGCAGCGTTTAATTTCTACAGTTTACTGTCCAAAGTACACTCCCACGACTACCAAGAAATCAAAATTCAAAATTGGAGACCAGGTGAGGATCAGCAAATTCAAACGCACCTTCGAGAAGGGGTTCACAAAAAATTGGAGCACGGAACTTTTTACGGTGGTTCGAGTTTTACCCGGAAACCGACACACGTATATAATAAAAGATAGTAGCAGCGAGATTTTGAAAGGAAGATTTTACGAAGAGGAACTCTCTAAAACAAAACATCCCGACACGTACCTCATCGAGAAAATATTGCGTAGGAAAGGCGACAAACTGTTTGTCAAATGGCTGGGACTTCCGGAAAAGAGTTGGATCGACGCGAACGAAGTGATCTTGTGAGTACGTGGAACGTGGTGAAGCGTCTACCGGATTCGGAAAGTCAAACAAAAAAAAAGAACGGCGAGTTGCTTCCCGACAGCATCCGCTGTCTGATCGTAGGTCCTTCGGGGTGTGGGAAAACAACACTGCTCGTGGACAATTTTCTCCTCGCACCGAATTGGTTAGATTGGAAGAACAGGCACCTCTACGTATTTTCGAAAAGTCTCGAACAAGCGAAATACAAGCAACTGATAAAACTGTACGATGGTCTGGACATTGCAACGTTCGCTTCGGAAATAAAGCCACTCGACGATTGTCGTAAAAATTCAGTCGTTGTGTTCGACGATGTCATCCTGGAAAATCAAAATGAAATTCGCAATTTTTTCACGCAAGGTCGTCACAAAGGAATAGATTGCTTCTTCCTAGCTCAAACGTTTTCCAAAATTCCAAAACAGTTAGTACGCGACAACGCTAATTTCATATGTTTGTTTCGTCAAGATCACACCAACCTCAAGCACGCGTACGATGACTACGTAGGCGGAGACATGAACTACAATCAATTTTCGGAACGCTGCTGCTCCCACTGTTGGAACAGTGACGATTTCGGATTCGCGACGATCGACATGACGAGAAAACCCAACGACGGAAAATACAGAAACAAAATCAACGACTTTCTAAACGTTGCAACGTTGTGAGAAACGACGTGTATAAATAACGCTATGACGAAACGAAAAATCGAAGACGAAAATCTCAAGCTTCGCGATTACCTCACGAAACGCTTCAAAGGTTGGAAATCCGAGAATCGCGGATTCTACGAAGAGAAGAAACGTCAAGATCAACCTGTGATCGACGCCATCAGCGATCTAGGTAAAGAAATTAAAGGCGTCACGGAACAAAATAAAAATTTGATCAACGAACTCGTACCACTTGCAGCTAAAAGTTACACCGTACCCACGTCTATTTCGAGCATTCCTTCGACGCCGTTCGAACTAAAGGACGTACCGGCACGACGTCGAGCCATAGGTAGCACGCCGTCGTCTTTGGATAAGATCGAGTTGGGACCTTTGGCACGAGACTACCTGAGCACGGGAAAATTCGACAAAGATGAAGTGTTCGGATTGTATCCGAGCATGGAGAGCAACGAAGGCGGCGGTGTGGTTTGGAAGATTGGAAAATCGAAGGTGAGCTTCGAAGGCAACGACATTAAAGTTAATTTAGGCGAGAAGGATAGTTGGAACAGGTATCCGGGTACGGTGGGACTGTGGGAACTCGTTGCTAAAAAGCAGCCGAAAGATTACACCGACGAAGATGACCAGAGTTACAAGGAAATTTTGATCATGACGGATGCCTTGTACCAGAACAACGACGCCTCGCAGAATAGGGTGAAATCGAGCAGCGGCGAGAAGTACAGGAATCTCATCAAGCCGATATGGAACCAGGTCAAAACAGGCAGCGGCGTCAAACTCTACAACACCCTGCCCAAAGAGTTTGTGTGGGTGGACGACGTGCGCAAGCTCATAGACAGGTTGTTGGTTATTGCAGGAGAGGAGAATGCAGGCAATCGTAATTTCTACAACGAGAAGGTTGGCATCGTGGACATGATCAGCACCAAACTTTCCAACTTCATCGTGAACGACGACAAGGGCATAGGTTACCTTATCAAAATTATCAACACGCTGCCTCCGAGATTCTGGAACGTGGCCGAAGGAAAGGGACTCGTGAACGACATCATCAACAAGTTACCTTTCGAGATGCATTTACCCGGCTACCAGTACTGCGGACCGGGTACCAAACTCGAGAAAAGATTGGAGAGAGGAGACAAGGGCGTGAATCCGTTGGACGCCGCATGCAAAGATCACGACATCGCCTACAACACCACTCGCACCGATCTGGATGCACGTCACGAAGCAGACAGAAAGTTAGAGCACGCAGCTTTCGAAAGATTCGTCAGCAGAGACGCTTCGCTGGGAGAAAGAGTTGCAGCACTGGGCACCACCATCGCCATGAACACGAAACAAAAATTTGGATGGGGTGTGTAGAAATAAAAAAAATTCTCGAACCGTGAAAAAAATTCTTTAGTATATAAATAACACTACGTAAAAAAAAAAACTCCAGTTGTGTTTGCCATTTATAAAAATGAGTGAACAATCGCTAGACGCCCAAGCATTAAAACAAATGCTAAATTCATCAGTCGAATATGTAAAAATTCAGGAATTGGAAATGGACAAACCTTACACGATAACTTCCGGTTCAATTGTTTCTACCCAGTATGGTCCCAAGGCGCGTCTGTTGCTCAACGCACAATACAGTCTATTTTTACCAGATCGATACACTAACATGTTATCCGATGAAAAGCTAGCTATTTTAATCGAGAACAAAACTCGAATCGTGTACAAGGGTACAAAGGAACTTCTTGGTAAGAAAACAAAGCACATAATAGAATTTGTGTAACGGCTCTACGCGGAGTATATTCTTGAAAAAAAAATTACACGGAACAAAAAAATCTCAGAACATTTATATATAAATAACATACCGAAAAATATTACACAACACAAAAAAATCTCAGAGCATATATATAAATAACATACCGTGAAGATAACATATAGAGCATCAACATGAAGCCCAAAGGTGTCGTGTACCAGATACCATACTCCAATCTGAAAAATCTAGGTGCCCTCGATGGTTTACTCACCAAGAAACAACGCGAGAAGAAACGTTCTTGCTTAACGAAAGGACACGGAATGAAATTACTTCTCAGCACACCTCAATTGAGACGCTTGCAGCGTTCGCGGAAACAGCAAAAAATTGGAGGTTTCATATTCAGCATCCCAGCCATCCTGGCAGCTTTGGGGGCTGTTGGAAGTTTGGCCGGCGGTAGTGCCGCCATCGCAAAAACCGTCATCGACTCGAAGAAGAACAAGGCCGAGTTGGAAGAACAGAAACGTCACAACCTGGCTATGGAAAAGAAGGGGAAAGGTATGACCAAAAAACAAAAAAGCAACCTCGATGCTTTGAAGAAATATAAAAAAAAGAAAAAGCCCTGTCCAACTTCGATATTGAATCTCTGATCGAACTGTTGGGAATAAAAAACTTCAGGGGTGTTTTCATGTCCGATTCTCTACCCTCTGCTGTGAAGAAAAAAGAGTATGGCGTGGTCAACCTGGACAGTTACAAAAATCCTGGTACACATTGGATATGCTACCTCAAAATTGACGATAACAATGCATTTGTTTTCGATTCGTTCGGTGGCACACCGCCTGCCAGGTTGGTGAAGTATCTCAGTGTTGCCAACCTCTACTACAATGACAAACGCATCCAGGGTTTCACCGATGTTAACTGCGGCCACCTATGCCTTTCTGTTCTCGCATACATGTCTAAAATAAATAACCCGTCGGTGGAACATTTTCAGAAAGCATTGTGGAACCTTAAACACGATGGGCGTGTTCCATCTCACGAGCGAATCTTCGATCTTGAAACTCACGCTGCACGACGACATCGTCTATCCTAAATCCGTGGCTCTGCGTGCATTCTACAGCATGTACCTCATACCTAACGTCACGCAGCACAACAACAAAATTAGCGTCGGAAGCGAACACATTGTCGTCACGCCAGGTCAATACAATCTTTCCACTTTGCAAGCTCAGTTACCCAAAGGCACGTATTTTTCTCAAAATTCGGTCACGCACAGAGTGGAAATCGTATCGGCAACGGAGACCGTGGACCTGGGCACCATGGGAGAACTTTTAGGTTTCGAGAACGACACCAAACTCGAAGCTGGCATCAAGCATACGGCAACCAACA
Organism: Lepisma saccharinum; assembly: GCF_977018435.1. Taxonomy (NCBI): domain Eukaryota; kingdom Metazoa; phylum Arthropoda; class Insecta; order Zygentoma; family Lepismatidae; genus Lepisma; species Lepisma saccharinum. Next base: position 44,922 of record NW_028143552.1, read on the forward strand.
TTCCTAAATTTCTGGCCATAGAGACTCTGAACGTTCACTGTAACGTGGCAGAAGGCATGATCACGAAATCCTCGGACAGATTGCTGGGAAGTCACAAGCAGACGGGAATCATAGCCACGTTCAAACCCAGCTCCGAATTCATGGAACCGATCATCTACACACCCTCTTCGCCGATCTATTTTCCAGTATGCCGCAACCGCATAGACGACATAGAGTTGGTGGTGACAAACGAGAAAGGAGACGTGGTGGATTTCGCAGGTGCCACTACAACGGCCATCGTGGAGATCAACGTATAATAAATAACATGCATAGTGAAAATGGAGCAAATCGAAAGTTACGAATTGCAATCTTTCCCTCCCAACCGTCGCACGTTCGCTAATCTCAACGAAGCGAACAGGGAGATCGAATACGACGTGGACGTAGGGGACGGGTTCGTTCATCCTCACAGAGCGGACCTCTACCTTCAATTCGACGTGGTGAAGAAGGAAAGCGGAGACGCGTTTCCACCCAATGCAAATTTGATACTTGTGGACAACTTCGTGCCTCACCTGTTCTCGCAGGTGGAGGTGAGGAAACACAACACCGTCATAGACAGAATAGACTATCCAGGCATCACGTCGACGGCAGTGGGAACTTTGAAATTATCCAAAACAGACGCAGCATACTACCAGGCGGGAGGATTCGAAGCGGGGACCAAAATATCGACTAGAAGTCACACGGTGCTCTTTCCCATGCGTCTGCTGCCGGGATTCTTCTCGGACTACAAGGAGATCATGTGGAAGGGGGGATTGCGCGTCACGTTTCGAAGAGCAGCCAACGACAACAACGCACTGATGCGATACACCAACTTGAACGCCGACGGCACGCCGATAGCCAACACATTACCTGAAGTGGCCAAGTGCGTCATTCGGAGCATGGAATTGAGAATGCCGATCGTGGAATACGAAACAAACTACGCGCTCAAGTACAAAGCGGAGATCTTGAAAAGTCCGCAGGTGCCGATTCATTTTCACGGTTACCAGTGCGTGCAGAAGATGGCGTCGGGAAGTCACATGGAATTCGACGTGACGACTCAGTTCAACAACATACAGTTCGACATGCCAGATTTCGTCGTGGTGCTCTTTCAGACCGGGCGCGATAACAATCAGGAAAAAGATTCCAGTAAATTCGACGACTGCAAGATCAAGAACGTTTATCTGAAGAATGGCAGGAACGAAGTGTTCCCGCGCGAGAATTACAACCTCGACATAACCAAAGACGATTACCTCAAACTTTACGAAGCTTACACCTCTTTCAAACGCGTGACCGAGGGGAACGTCGACATGTACTACACGCCCAGCGAATTCAAAATCCGCAGGCCGATGTTCGTCATCAATGCCACAAAAAGGAAGCAGGTGGTGGTCAACGATCGCACCAACATCAAGGTCGTCTGCGAGTTCCACGACGCGCTGCCTGCCGATACTCTGTGCAGCGTCATCCTGGTCGCAGAAAAGTCCTTCATCCACGACGTGAAAAACGAGAGGGTCACAGAGCAGTTTTAACAGGTTTAACATCTTTTTCTTGCACAATCAGTTACAATAAAAATTTTGTGCTAGCACAATAATAATACGAATTTCTCTAGTTCAGATCAGTTACAATGTCAATTTCACCAATTATCAGTTACAATATCTTTTTTTTCATCAGTTTTTTGCACTATAGCACGAGACAATCAGAATTTGCACAAAATTTTGTTGTTTTTACATGAGAAAATTAACAATAAAATTCTTTTTTTTATCGTTACAGATGCTGTCAAACATCAAGCACACACACACACTAGAAAAAAAAAGCATGCAACTTTAGTTTTTATAACACACATTCTCCATCTTCATCAAGAAAATATTATAATAAACATATCTCACAATAAAACTCTATATCCAAAAATATTACAACATCAAATAACACTAGAGTCGTTAGTACACGTTGCATGCATTACGGAGGTCCTCTGTAGAGTTTCATGGAAGTTTGAGAGAAAAAAAAACACATGAAAACTTTACAGAGGTGTGGTTATCCATAACCACAGCCGTTAGAACCTTTTTGGGTTGAGCACCACGCACCCTGGCGAGGTTAAAGGCTAGGAATCCTAAAAAAATAAAAAAAAATATTTGTTTGTTTGCTTGAGTCACAATACAAAAATAATAAGAGGCGCCAGCGCGCGCGTGCGTGTGGCACATCGTTCCCGAGAGAGGTTTACAATAGTCACGATATACAAACATTAGTATCCCCCGGGACTTGGAAGATTACGATAAAGTGCATTCGTACTTCAAAAATGAGAAAATGCATTATTTACTCATCACGCTGTGGCAGCGCAACGAATAAATACGCGAAACGTAATTTGCCGATTGGGGCGCGCGCGCGTGTGTGGCACATCGTTCCCGAGAGAGGTTTACAAAAGTCGCAATATACATTGGTGTCCCCGGGACTTGGAAATAAAATATCACATGGTAAAATATTCTTGGGGTGAGTTGGCAACACTGAACCGTAATTGATAGCGCTGAACCGGGTTGATTACACTAGTGTTGCCAACTCCCATTTGTAGGTTAGCTTCGTCTGTAAAATATCACATGGTGGAATATTCTTGGGGTGAGTTGGCAACACTGAACCGCAATTGATGGTGGTGAACCCGTGCACCACCACTAGTCAATGTTGCCAACTCCCATTCGTAGGTTATCTTTGCTTGTAAAATATCATATGGTGAAATATTCTTGGGGTAAGTTAGCAACACTGAACCGCAATTGATGTTGCTAGTGTTGCTAACTCCCATTCGTAGGTTAGCTTCGCCTGTAAAATATCACATGGTGAAATATTCTTGTGGTGAGTTGGCAACACTGAACGCCAATTGATGTTGCAGAACCCGTGCACCCCCACTAATCAGTGTTGCCAACTCCCATTTGTAGGTTAGCTTCGCTTGTAAAATATCACATGGTGAAATATTCTTGGGGTGAGTTGGCAACACTGCTTGAGGCTTTCTCGCAGTGTTGCCAACTCCTTGCTTGAGGTTAGGTTATACCCAAAAACAAAAACCTTGGTGATTTTTTCGAGTAGGGGGTTGGCCACACTGCGAGCGCCACCGAGCGCCATTTTCGGTTTGTGAACCGGGGACACTGTACTACTCAGGTGCCGATTCACTTTTACGGTTACCAGTGCGTACAGAAGTTGGCGTCGGGAAGTCACATGGAATTCGACGTGACGACTCAGTTCAACAACATACAGTTCGACATGCCAGATTTCGTCGTGGTACTCTTTCAGACCGGGCGCGATAACAACCAGGAAAAAGATTCCAGCAAGTTCGACGACTGCAAGATCAAGAACATTTATCTGAAGAATGGACGCAACGAAGTGTTCCCGCGCGAGAATTACAACCTCGACATGACCAAAGACGATTACCTCAAACTTTACGAAGCTTACACGGCTTACAAGCGCGTGACCGAGGGAAACGTGGACATGTACTACACGCCCAGCGAATTCAAAATCCGCAGGCCGATGTTCGTCATCAACACGACGAAGAGGAGGCAGGTGGTGGTCAACGATCGCACCAACATCAAGATCGTCTGCGAGTTCCACGAAGCCTTGCCCGATGACACCGTGTGCAGCGTCATCCTGATTGCAGAGAAGTCTTTCGCCTACGACGTGAAGAACGAGAGGGTCACAGAGCAGTTTTAACAGGTTTAACATCTTTTTCTTGCACAATCAGTTACAATAAAAATTTTGTGCTAGCACAATAATAATACGAATTTCTCTAGTTCAGATCAGTTACAATGTCAATTTCACTAATTATCAGTTACAATATCTTTTTTTCATCAGTTTTTTGCACTATAGCACGAGACAATCAGAATTTGCACAAAATTTTGTTGTTTTTACATGAGAAAATTAACAATAAAAATTCTTTTTTTTATCGTTTCAGATGCTGTCGAACATCAAGCACAAACACACACTAGAAAAAAAAGCATGCAACTTTAGTTTTTATAACACACACATTCTCCATCTTCATCAAGAAAATATTATAATAAACATATCTCACAATAAAACTCTATATCCATAAATATTACAACATCAAATAACACTAGAGTCGTTAGTACACGTTGCATGCATTACGGTGGTCCTCTGTAGAGTTTCATGGAAGTTTGAGAGAAAAAAAAAACACATGAAAACTTTACAGAGGTGTGGTTATCCATAACCACAGCCGTTAGAACCTTTTTTTGGGTTGGGCACCACGCACCCTGGCGAGGTTAGAGGCTAGGAATCCTAAAAAAAAATAAAAAAATATTTGTTTGTTTGCTTGCGTCGCAATACGAAAATAATAAGAGGCGCGCGCGCGTGCGTGCGGCACATCGTTCCCGAGAGAGGTTTACAAAAGTCACGATATACAAACATTAGTGTCCCCGGGACTTGGAAGATTACGATAAAGTGCATTCATACTTCAGAAATGAGAAAATGCATTATTTACTCATCACGCTGTGTCAGCGCAACGAATAAATACGCGAAACGTAATCTGCCGATAGGCGCGCGCGCGTGTGTGTGGCACATCGTTCCCGAGAAAAGTTTACAAAAATCACGATATACATTGGTGTCCCCGGGACTTGGAAATAAAATATCATATGGTAAAATATTCTTGGGGTGAGTTGGCAACACTGAACCGCAATTGATGGCGCAGAACCGGGTTGATTACACTAGTCAATATTGCCAACTCCCATTCGTAGGTTATCTTTGCTTGTAAAATATCATATGGTGAAATATTCTTGGGGTGAGTTGGCAACACTGATCGCCAATTGATGGCGCTCAACTGAGCTGATTACACTAATCAGTGTTGCTAACTCTTATTCGTAGGTTAGCTTCGCTTGTAAAATATCACATGGTGAAATATTCTTAGGGTGAGTTGGCAACACTGAACCGCAATTCATGTTGCTAGTGTTGCTAACTCCCATTCGTAGGTTAGCTTTGCTTGTAAAATATCACATGGTGAAATATTCTTGGGGTGAGTTGGCAACACTGATCGCCAATTGATGCTGGCGAACCCGGCTACCTCCACTAGTCAGTGTTGCCAACTCCCATTCGTAGGTTAGCTTCGCCTGTAAAATATCACATGGTGAAATATTCTTGAGGTGAGTTGGCAACACTGAACGCCAATTGATGTTGCAGAACCCGTGCACCCCCACTAAACAGTGTTGCCAACTCCCATTTGTAGGTTAGCTTCGCTTGTAAAATATCACATGGTGAAATATTCTTGGGGTGAGTTGGCAACACTGCGAGAAAGCCTCAAGCGTTGCCAGCTCCTTGCTTGAGGTTAGGTTATACCCAAAAACAAAAACCTTGGTGATTTTTTTCGAGTAGGGGGTTGGCAACACTGCGAGCCCCACCGAGCCCCATTTTCTGCCGCAGAACCCGGGACACTGTACTACTCTGTAGGTTAGCTTTGCCTGTAAAATATCACATGGTGAAATATTCTTGAGGTGAGTTGGCAACACTAAACCGCAATTGATGTTGCCAGTGTTGCCAACTCCCATTTGTAGGTTAGCTTCGCCTGTAAAATATCACATGGTGAAATATTCTTGGGGTGAGCTGGCAACACTGCGAGAAAATGAGGCTCATGCCTTACGAGAGAAATCCATTAAGGCGAGCCTCACCGAGCCTCATTTTCGGTTTCAGAACCCGGCCACCTGCACTACTATTATGCAAATTCCTAGGAACTTTTCTATGTCATGTGATTTATAATCTGTAGGTTTGCTAGGGTCTTTTTGACTACAGTATAGATTTGTTTATTCTGCAATTTTCGTTAAAACCTGATCTGTTAAGAAATATTTAAAACACTGGTATGGAGTTTCAAGTTCTTTTACATCTTGAGGTAAATCGGTGTTTCCTTTAAAAATCATTGTGTCTTCACTGAAAACACCTTTCCTACATCGCCACCAAATATTGTTCCTTGTTGTCCGTTTTGTCGCAGTTTTCTTCTAATCTTGTGCGCTTGTAGCCTGCGAAGGTAAAAAGCAACTCTAATTAAAACACATACAACCAAAATAATAATAGAAATAATTCCAATAAATAAATCTAATACCATTTAATATAAAATGCATAATTTATCTTCATTTTTTGAATTCTAAATTCAATGTACTTCTCTGCCATTATAGTAATTATTATTAATCAGTATATTATATATAATATAAATATTTGGTCCTGCTTGATGAGGGGAGTTGTAAAGGTGTATCAGCACTGAGACAATTACGAGAATCACTTCCACAATTTCGATCCACACTGGAACAATTAGGCAACTTTGGCAATTTGGAGAAACACTGGGACATTTAGAAAAATCACATCTAACATTTCCAGGAAATACTGCAATCACTTGTAGAAGTGGCAGGGAAATTTGGAACTCCCTTACCTTGATGATTCGTGAGAGTAGAAAGTTTCACATCATCGCAGCCGTCAAATGAGCACTCAGACAAGTCTTCCACCACTACTGTTGGATCGTCAGATTCTAGACCGTCTTCACTGTCCAAAGGCAAAATCGATGACCTTATTTCATCAGCCGTGAGTCTCTTATTTTTCAGTTCCTCCCCATGTGTGTCATTATCCATTGCTACTTCACAAAATCAAAAAAAGAACGAGAAAATAATAGCATAATCGAAGAGCGCTGTATGCTCCAACACTGACATGCCTCGTTCTGAAAAGGAAGCTGAACGCGCAGCTTTGCAGATATGCAAAGTGCATAAAAAGTAGTAAAAATCACAAACAATGAACAATAATGCCCTACTCTATAAATAATTGGCGAGATAAACAACAATGCTAGGCATAGAAAAATTGCCAGGATTGCATGTTGAATACTATGCCGACAAAAGCGGCACCGTGAATATCAAAGAACACAAGAATCAAAACTTTGCACCTGAAGGATAAACATTGTTTAATTATTGACTCAGTATATGCTTTTTGATAAAATCGGTAACAACTATTGATTGTCGGGATCTTCAAATGTCTAACACTCTCACGTGAAGAGAACTGGACGAAAACCTGAAGTTTTAAGGGTATTTAAAGACAGCTTTGCATATGTGGAAAGCTGCGCATTTAAGGGCTAAACCAGAGATATACGTTAAAAACAAGGTACAACACAAATATTACGCTTTCTCTCATAAAAAGGGCACACCAGTATCATATTTTCAAGTGGTGACGTCACATGAAATATGGACCATATCACGCTGTCACCTTTTAATCGTGGGGTAGGACATTTCAAATTGTACGGATTCCACTTTAAACTATAGGTGCAGTCCCAATTAGCCTATCAAATGATAAAGTGGAGTTAAACAATTTGACAGTTACTTATAATAGTAGCATTATCTGAGTTACTTAAAAGTTACTTAAAATTAACTCAGATAATGCTACTATTATAAGTAACTGTCAAATTGTATAACTCCACTTCATCATTGGTGAAAACTGGGATAATGTAATACTACAACTGAGTTACATTAAACTGAAGTAACATTTAACAGTAAGTGAGTTACTTTTATAAGTTATCTTTCCATGGTATGTATAAAAAAAAAAAACAACTTATTGGCTACAAGTTAATTACCAAGCGTGGATGAGATAATTTTAGAACATCATTGTTGGTAGAGGAAATACTCTCTGATATTGGGCACTGTTAATTCTGTACACTTTGACAACTAAGCGAATACAGTATACAAGTATATTAGGTAATGTGGATATATAAAATTTATTTTGGTGTGAAAATTCATTAAGACGAGATGAGTTTTGAAGTACTCTGTAAGATTGTGTTGTTGGGCTTCATATATTTGCATATTTATCTCATTTTCTTCCATAGATTAAAATGTTTCTGGACTTGATACAGTACAGGAGAATTGGATTTACTGCGAAGGGGTTTTTCCACATTGATCGTATGTTCCTTTCCACGGTACGTTAATTAACATTTTTAATCTCATTATATGAAAATGAAAAGTAATATTTTTAAAAAAATATTTTTTTTCAACTTGTCGACGAATAATTTCAAGGGCGTAAGCCACGCGTCAAGCTAACTTTGCAGAAAGTTTTACGTATCAAACCGCGCGAGAACTGAGCTCAGAATGTTCCGTGCCAGTCTTGCTTCAACCGTCGTCGTCTCGTCGTCTTCTTTGTTTGGCACACACCGCCTATTAGCGATTTCCTGCCAGAGGTCCTAATTGGTAGCAGTTCATTTTTCTCAAAGAACACCTACACTTTAGTAACACTCTTCTTTTTCTGATACCATGTCTCTAAAGGCTAAACACGTTCTTGTTTTGTTATGTGAAAGTTTGTTTACATTTCAAGTCTCTGTTTATTTACGTTACGATTTTGTGTTTCCGTGCAAAGCTGTACAAGATCCACATGACGTCAGTCCGTGGTTCGTAAAGTAGAGTCGAAAGGGACATCGGAAATGGGATATCCACACGTTGTAATTGTTTATAAAGAGTATTACGATGTTGTTGCCGAAGTGGGCATTGAAAAAAAAAATGGGTGAGTGATTGTGAAGGTTATCCACACTGACAGGAAGTTGCCGGCACTGTATATGAACTGGGGTGTATAACGACAGGACCGGTACGCATTCGCATGGTAAACATTAAGACTGCACGGGGTAAATTCATGTTTTGAAACAAAGGACGTTTGTTTCCGACTTGTGCATACCACTTATAGGTAGTGGTATTTTGTAGTTGTTGGATGCACCAATCGTCCCATTGTTTTTCTAATTTGATTTTGACCCGTGGGAGAAGGAGTAACTTGTTCTTTCGTTCTCGCTTGTTTAGCCATTACATCAACGCGATCTTGAAATTTATTGAGGTCACTGTGTGCTCGAATATACGTAAAGGTCGCTGACAGACCCTTTTGTTGAAGTTCTAGCATGATTCGGAGGATAAGATAGGGAAAGACCGTTAACTTATATGCTGCCCGGCCTGTTCCTGATAGCGCTTGAAGTACACTCAGTGCGTCCGTGAGAATTAAAGAGTGAGCGAGTCGTAATTGCAGGGCAAGTTGTAACGCTTTAAACATAGCATAACATTCCGCCGAGAAGATAGACATATCTGGTAGGAGGGAAAATTGTCGAGTGATGTTATGAGATGGTATGTAAAAAGCACACCCCACTCCGTCTGCAGACTTCGACCCTTCAGTATAAATAAAAGTTGATGTGGGTCACAATGCTCGATAATTTTCGTGTCTGCCATGATCTTCATAATGTATCTCTACTCGGGGTTCTGTAGGAATATTCAGTTGATATATAAGTGGGTCGGGATGTGTAAAGGTTTTTTGGTATGCATCAGGGTCAATGTTGTAACACTGTAAGAAAAAGAAATGTTTATTGGGGGAGGTGGGGGTTGGAAGGCTATGTCATTGTCTTTGAATCGCAAATGTTTTATTAAAGGGATGTGCGTGTCGCGCCCACGATTTGAGCACATCTTGTACGGTAAGTTTGATACGTCGTTGTGACAAAGAGGGTTCATTGCTTTCTAAATATACACTAACATTAGGGCTGGACGGCATAAGTCCTAGACAGGTACGTAGGGCTTGTCTTTGTAATACGTCTATTGACGCAAGACATTTTTGAGTGGCCCCGCCATATGCTGGAGCTGCATAATCAAATAATGCGCGGAAACAATTTTTATATAATAACATTGTGTGTGGGTGACCTCCCCACTTTGTTGTTAAAATACAGCGAAGTATATTAACAATTTTTTTCCGCTTTCCCTTTAAATATTGTATATGCCTTGCCCAATTTTGTTTCCTATCGAAGTACTCCCACGTATTTTACATTTTCCACTACTGGAATGTGCTGTAGTTCTTTGATGTTGTTGGGGTAACTGCCCATTTTTCGCCAGTTACAAATAATTATTTTGGATTTTGGTATGGAAATGGTTAGTCCTAGGGTAGTGAGGTAATCTGTGAGAATTGTTACGGTTTTCTTTAGGGCGAGTATGTCTTGTGTGGCATCGGGGGTGCATTTTTAACAGCAAAGGTCATCGGCGTATTGTAAGCCGTGTATGTTTAGGTGATGTATATGTTAGGTATAGATATTGAATAGAAGTGGGCTAAGGGGCGAACCCTGAGGGATCCCTGTTCGAGCTATACGGGGGGCCATCCAGCCTATCTTCAAACCAGAAATTTAAGTTTCGTTCTTGATATAAATTCCAAATTATGGTCCCTACTGCGGGGTGTGTGTATGTTTATTTTATCTATGATTTTATATAATATATGAATTTGAACAGAATCATAAGCATGTTCTACGTATATCAGTAAATAGGCCAAAGCAACATTCTTTAGTAATCTGGCTATTTTGAATTTCTACTGTGAGGGTACCTACTGCATCTTGGCTGCCATGCTAAATGCGAAAACCCATTTGTGTTGGCGGAAAAAAAACTTATTCTTTTCCAACGCCCAGTTAATTCGATGTTGTAGTGTTCTTTCGAAAAGTTTGGCTACGACAGATATTAATACTATTGGTCTGTATGACTTTGCCTCCTCGGGAGGTTTGTTAGGTTTCAGTATGGGAAGTACTATATGATGACGCCACTCTATTGGGATTCTTCCTGTGCGATAAACGTTATTAAATATTTGAGTAATTATTTGTATACCTGTATACGGCAGGTGTTTGAGCATGTCATACGTAATAACGTCACATCCCGGGGAAGTGTTCGGTAAAATTTCTAAAATTTGTTGTATTTCTGTATCGGTAACAGACGGGAAATCGTCGGTGAAATCGAAATTTATATCAAAGGATGTTATCACTGGATCGCATACAGAGGCGGGTGTGAGTATTTGCATGAAGTCTGCTTCCCACTTTCGATCCAGGTTTTTTCATTTTTGGTTGGGCCGGATTCCGAATAGAATTAAATTTATGCCATATAGAACTAAGGCTGTCTGTGCGATCTAGAGAGTTGTAAAAGGAATGCCACGCTTCTCTTTTAGGTTTTAAATTTTCTTCGCTTTGGCTTGTAGTCGCATGAGTTCAAGTTTTTTTCCCGGCGAGGGGTTGCGTTCGTATAGTTTTAATTGATCTCTTTGTGACGTTTTATTAATTCACAATCTCGGGTCCACCAACTGAGGGAAGGGTATTTGATTCGACTACTATAATGAATTCGATTAGCACTATTGTCGATTGCAACCGTAATCATATGTAGAAAATGTGCGTAGGTAATGAGTTCGTTATTATAGGGTGTTGTTTGATCATAAGGGCAGCTAAAGTTTGCTTGAAATGAATCCCAGTGTATGGAAGTCTTAGTCCAACGTTTTACTGGCACCCGCAGCTTATTTTCTCGTAACATGTTCGTTGGAACTGATCGACGTTCTATAATGTACGAGTAATGTCAAAAGTTTGTCTGTCAAAAATTGGATATGCTGTATGAGTTGAATTCGTTGGGTGTTATCCCGTATGTGTCTTACTGTGTCCCACATGCTGGGAATCATGTCAAGTAGAGCTTGATACACCTCGATGTGATCGGCAGGTTGTTCATTAATGTGGCAAATGTGGAAAAAATGGCTTGCGTTGGAAATGATTGGAATGAGAGTGATTCTTATTATGAGGGCATGCATTATTTCCTAAGGGTTGGTATGTAACTTCCTCTAGATCGGTAAGGGTCGAAGAACTAGCATGGGACTCTATTTCTACGTCATCGTCTTCCCATCCTTGACGGCGATGGAGTTCTTTCATCTGGGAAGGGCGGATTTTGGATGTCCTAGTTTTTCTTGTGGTAGAAATTGACGTAAGTGATGGCCCCTTAAATCGGTAAGAAGCGATTGATGGGTGAGAGTCTCTGTCAGTCTGATTCTGGAGCGGGGAAAATAGATTAGCATATTTCCTGTTTGAGGAATGTAAAATGTGGTTGGGAAAGAAAGGTCTTGTTCGGGAGGTCGGCAAGTCAGGGAATGCTTCTTTCGTCACTCTGGGTCGAAAAACATCATCTAGAGTGGGAGCAGGGAGGAATATGCCTTGCAGTTTCTGTTTACCTCTCGAGTAGTGGGATTGGTGGTATTATAAACCCGAGAAAGTATGAACCCCCCTCAAACAGATTTGCTTACACTTAAAACAAGCTCAACATGAGCATATGAGCTTTTTGCTCAAGTGTGGAACCCCCTCTAATCCAAGATTTTTGTAAAAATGCCCTCGGGAATTTCTCGGGAAAGTATGACCCCCCTCAGATTGATGAGGCTATACTTATAAAAGGCACTTCTGTGAGATTGTTGTCCATAAATTTGTTAAAAATATGCCCTTCATGATATTGTATGATATAGGCGAGTTATTCAAGAAAAATAGGCAAGTTATTCAAGATCTAGAGAATGGCAAGAGATTTTTGAAAAATTATAGAGATCAAAAAATTGCATCTTGAAATGCCCATGAGAAACCACCAAGCCCCATGTCTCTAGCATTCATGGTTCCGAAGATATTAACAACTTTGTTAATATTGCATTTTTCAGAAAATTCTATTTATAGAACAGACATAAATCAGAGATTTGCAGCTTAAATATTGCATATATCAGGAAAATTATAGAGACATAAAATATAGAGAATCTCGAATAGAATATGCCTACAAAATGTCAAGTCTCCAGCATTGATAGTTTCTGAAAAATCTCAAATTTAAAAAAATTATCGATTTTTTCAAAAATCTTCTAAATCTCATTTAGAATTGAAATAAACAACTCCCATGTTGATATCTTGAAAAATAGGCAAGTTATTCAAGATCTAGAGAACAACAAGATATTTTGAAAAATTTATAGAGATCAAAAAGTTGCATCTCTTTATGCTCAGGCCAAAGCAACAAACCCCATGTCTCTAGGACATATGGTTCCGAAGATATCAAAGAAACAAAATTATTGATTTTTTCCAAAATTTGAGTATGTTGTTCAGGGGGCCAAGCAGATGTTTGTATATGAGCCACAAGTCTGAAAACACAGCTTTGTTTTAGAGCTTATATTAATACCAGAGAGTCTCAATGCCCTAGTACCGGGGAGAATCAATATATTGATTCTCCAGATTGTAGGCAATACATTAGTTCCTCCAATTCCCGTGGCGCTGTGGGATGGAGCAGCGAGGCAGAATCAATACATTAGTTCCTCCAATTCCCGTGGCGCTGTGAGCATCGGATTGCTGCAAGCACCTCGGATCAATATTTGGGGCTGTAGTTCCTCCAATTCCCGTGGCGCTGTGGGATAGAGCAGGGACATAAGATCAATACTTTGGGCATTTCCTGCACCGTGCGGGCAATTTCTGCACCGTCCAGGCAGATCAATACTTTGGGCAATTCCTGCACCGTGCGAGCCGAGCAGGATTAGTTCCGGAGAGTCCCGGGGCATGGCGCTGCGTGTTGATTGCATGTACACCCAGCAGAGAAACGGGAGGTACGCACAGGAGAAAATACTCCAGCTATGCAGAATCACCCCCATAAATATAATTATCCTAGGATCAAAATTAGTGACAGAATAGAGAAACAAAAATTATAATAGGGCTTGGATATAGCTACTAGCCACTATATTTTTATTTTGAACACAGCACTTAAAACTAAGTCAAGATGCACCCCCACCCCCACACACCCCCACCCCCACCTACCCCCACACACTCCCACCCACACACCCCCACCCCCACCTACCCACATCCATACATATTTACTTCCCGGTCCAGTTCTATTGCATTATGTTGTGCATTATTAATTGATTAAATGCTTATGACATAATGTGCTGATGTGGTGTTTTCTGATTGGTTTAAATAAGCAGTGTTTCTATTGGCTCTGCAAAACTATATAAGCCAGGGCACAGTGCAGATTCTTCACCATTGCTGGATCGGCAAATAGAACCCACAAGTGGGGGGCAGAACCTGAACAGGCTCCACCAAAGTATAGGAGAATTGAAGCATATAATTTGGCGGAATAACCCAAGTAAGGTCATACAAACAATATATATTGATACAAAAGCCAAATTTTTGGCAGGGGGGCAAAGTGGTTCCTAAATACAAAATAATTAATATCTCAAGAACTAATTGACATAGAGCTATGCAGTTTTTTTGTCTGTACTGAACCCAACTGATTAAGCATAGAATTTTGATCATAGAAACAATATACACTGATGCAATAAAAGCCAATTTTTGGCAGGGGGGCCAAAGTGGTTCCTAAATACAATATCTCAAGAACTAATTGACATAGAGCTATGCAGTTTTTTTGTCTGTACTGAACCCAACTGATTAAGCATAGAGATTAGATTTAAAACCCAGGAAATTTTATATAAATACCAAAGCCAAAAATATTAACACACACACATACATACACACATACACACACACAAAGCACAGTGCTGAACCCAACTGATATTTTTTATTCAGTATAAAGTTTTGATTTGAATCCCAGGAAATTGTATATAATAAACAACAAGAAAAAATGCCGAATCAAAAATATTGTAATCAATGCAATAAGAATATATCTAGCCCCAATTGGGCCAAGCACCAAAAGATTTGTAACCCGGACAAATACAGAACTCCCACAAAAATTTGCCCCAAATGCAATAGAAAATACAGCATGGAATATTTCACATATACACATAAAAATACTTGTTCTGCACAGTCATCAATATTGCCCCCACAACCATCCACATCTGGTCTGAAAAGAAAGCATGAAGCACCTCTTAATGCCAGAGCAGCAAAGCAGCCACGCTATGAACCCATCCATAGCAGTTTTAATGCCCAATTAAGAGATTATCGGTTTGTATCAGAGCCAAGATGCAGTATTAACAATTTTTTGAACAGTATAAATTCTGATCTGTATGCAATTCTAAATGCACAAAATGGCTCTTATAAGCTGTCCCTCAAATTGTATACACAATATAAGAAGCCAAATGGCACAAAATTTACACAGCCCCACATAACAGAAACTGTACCGGTATATTCAAATGCAAATTCAGACACAATAATAAGCAGGTTGATAGATCAATTGAACATTAAACACTCTGAATTTGCTGCAAAAGAGTCTGGATGGAGCCTATGCGGTTCTTCACACAGGTTATATGTTAATATTTCTGAATTCAGCCCATTACAAGGTTCTACATATTTGTCATTACCTGATAATATTAAAAACAGAAGAGCCGTGGTTAATATAGAAAATACCGACCTGAAATGCTTTTTGTGGTGTATATTAGCTGCTTTGTATCCAGTTTCAAGGCATCCTGAGAGAATAAATTATTACAAACAACATGAACATGATTTTGACGATGCAATGGAGGGTTTAGAATATCCAATGTCTGTACAGAATATTGATAAATTTGAAAAAAGAGCCAGGGATATGAATGGCAAACAATTATCTATTAATGTATTTATTTGCTCTACTGGCAATTGCCCGATAGAACCTCTCAGAATCAGTGCAATTGATGATGAATCTGCTATTCCAATTGATTTGCTCTTAATTGAAGGGGATGGCAAATATCATTACACTCTGATACATAATCTTGAAGCTTTAGTGAGAGCACAACTAGACAAATCTAATATAATATTCAAGTTGTGCAGAAGATGTTTATGTGTATTTGATGGCAGGAAAATGGTAAATGGGGTTCGGGAAGAAAATGCAGAAATTGCAAAAAACAAGTTAATTGAGCATCTGAAATACTGTGGGAACCATAAACCTGTTCATATGGTGATGCCCAATCCAAGTGAGAATTGCAAATTCAAAAAGTTTGAAGCCTTGTTGGAACACCCAGCATATATTGTCTGGGATTCTGAATCAAATCTCAAATCTCTTCCATCCTGCAATCCAGATCCTGAAGAATCTTCAATTACACCATACCAGCTACATGAACCTTCCAGCTTTTGTTATGTGGTTGTACAGGATGGTGTTGTTACTAAAGAATGTTCATACATGGGGCCAGATGCCATCAAAATATTTGCACATAGAATAGAAAATGAGTGCCGTGACATAGCATCTAATATTTTATTAAAATCAAAACCCATGTTGCCTTTAACAGAGAAACAGATTGAGGATTTCAACAATGCAGAAAAATGCCCGGTATGTGATTCTGAATTTTCAGATACAAATATCAAAGTGAAACACCATTCTCATACAGATGGTAAATTCTTAATGGCCCTGTGTAATAGCTGTAATATTAAGATCAAGAGACCAAGATTTGTCCCCATATTTTGCCATGGAGCATCCAATTATGATTTTCATCATTTGATCAGATATGAGGGGTTTGAGAAGCAGAATTTAAATATTTTAGCTGAAAATGATGAGAAATATATATCTATTAGCAAAATAATTAAAGTTAATGGTGTTCCTATTCACATGAGATTTCTTGATTCTTACAGAATTTTATCTGCTAGCCTGGCTACACTGGCCACTCAATTATCTGATGCTCAATTCAAAATCACAAGTGCCATGTTTCCAAATCAGGACCTGAAATTAATTAGGCGGAAGGGTGTATATCCATATGATTATGTTACAGATTTTTCTAAATTTGATGAGTGTTCTTTGCCACCACAACATGAGTTTTACAGCAAAATCAGAGGTTCTGGAATCACTGATGATGATTATCACCATGCCCAATTGATGTGGAACAATTTAAAATGCCAGACATTTGGTGATTATCACATGGCATATTTGAAACTTGATGTGACCCTCTTAGCTGATATAATGCAGGCATTCAGAAAATCTTCTATGCAAAATTATGGACTGGATCCAGTGTATTTTTACAGTGCCCCGGGCCTAGCATGGGCTGCAATGTTTTTAAACACCAAAAAGCAATTGGATCTGATCCCAGATCAAAATATGTATCTGTTTATGGAGCAAGGTATAAGAGGAGGCATGGTGCAATGTTCTCAGAGATATGCCAGAGCAAATAACAAATATATGCGTAATTATAATCCAGCACGGCCATCAAATTATATAGTGTATGTAGATGCCAACAGCCTCTATGGTCACGCCATGATGGATAAACTGCCATATGCAGGGCTTGAATGGGTCGAAGATTTCAATATTGAGGATCTTCAGAACTATGATGACCGTGAATATGGCCTAATCTTAGAGGTTGATCTGATAATTCCAAAAAATTTCCACAACAAATTTTCTGAACTGCCCCCAATTCCCGATGTTCAGTGCTCACCTGGCTCTAAACAGAAGAAGCTCATGATGACACTGGAGGCAAAACAAGGTTATGTCATATATTACAAGAACCTCCAGTTCCTGATGAAACATGGTGTTCAAGTGACCAAAGTTAGAAAAGTTTTGAGGTTCAGGCACTCAGAATGGTTGAAACCATACATTGATACAAACACAGAGCTTCGAACATCTGCAAACAGCCAATTTGATAAGGCCTTGTTTAAATTGATGGTCAATTCTGTATATGGCAAAACAATTGAAAATGTCAGAAAACATACCGATGTTAAAATAATTACTGACCCCAGCCTGAGCAAAAAATTGGTTGCAAAGCCTAATTTCAATTATAGAAGAATTTATGATGAAAATATGGCACTTTTCAACATGAAAAAAACAAAGATTAAGTTTGATAAACCTATTTATGTAGGGGCTGTGATATTGGAATTGTCCAAATTACATATGTTAATATTGTATTATGATGTGTTCAAACCTTTTTATGGTGATAGAGTAAAACTGATATACATGGACAAGGATAGTTTTATTCTTGATATTAAAACAGAAAATGTTTATCAAGATATGGCACAGCCTGAATTGTTTCAATACTTTGATACCAGTGAACATAAAGAGATTCAACAACACCACAACAAAAAAGTGCCTGGCAAGTTAAAAGATGAGACACTTGGTGATGTTATTGTGGAATTTGCTGGGTTAAGTGCCAAGATGTACAGTTTTAAAACATGTAGTGCTGTTGTCAAAAAGGCCAAGGGCATTGGCAGAGTAACTGTTGAAAAAGAGCTCCAATTTGAAGATTATAAAAATTGCATCAAATCCCAGAATTTAATCAAAACATCAGAATCCAGAATCCAGAGTGTGGATCACTTATTGACTTCAAATGTTGTAAGAAAAGTGGCTCTGGACCCACATGATGATAAGAGATGCATTTTATCATGTGGCATACATACTTTACCATGGGGTCATTGTGATTTGAAAAGTGGGAATCAATGCACAAGCACAGAGCATGATTTGAAATAAATAAACATGCCTATGAACTTATTTGGGTTCAAAAAACAAGGTATTATGGAGCTGCCAACACCACAACCCTCTTCTGATATGCAGTCTAAACTGAGTGGCTTGTTAATTATTCATCTGAACAGCATATTTACAGATATTGATGATGAGACAGGCAAAATATTGTACATATTTAACAATAATTTAAATCATTACCAATTACCTGTAGGTGGGCAATTGCAATTTATTACAACCCCTGAGGGTGATGTTAAAATTTCAGTAGGGAGAAATATTTACAGAATTAAGCACTCAAACATGGTTTCTGGCACTGTTTATACTGTTTCTGCTGGTGACTGCTTATATATTGAAGTCCCGGGATCTTATGATAAGCTTATACCCTTTTTTATAGAATTAAGAATCAGATACTCTATAATAAATAACTACTAAACAAAATGCCTAATGATATTTTTGGCCATACAAGACATGAAGATCACAGTGATGAGATTCTGATGCTTGATGTCAGAGTCAAGAAATTAAGAAGTGATTTACAAGCTTTACAAACCACACTCAATGCCAGTCTTCAATTAGAAATTACAAATTTACAATCACAATGCATGGACCCTCTTCTTAAAATTGATTCTGAACTCAAATTGCTGCTTCAGAAATATACTGACCTGGCCACATTAGATAATTTTCAAAGTTTAGAAGAAGCTGTTGCAGCTCTTCAAGCCAAATTTAAGACCCAGGCTAACAACTCTGAGCAATTGAAACAGCAATTGGAAGAGCAGATAAATAATGTCCAGGCACAACTCCAAACAATTGTCAAAAGCATAAAATCACAAGAAGATTTTGATCTAGTGATTTCCACTCTAAAGGAACAGATTCAGTCACTCCAAATACCTAATCTGGACCCTCTGAACAATGCCATAGCCGAGGTTAAAGAAAAAATTGAGACACTTGAAAATTTTATGAACAATTTGCCATCTTCTGATGCTTTAAATGCAATAACTCGGAGTGTAGCAAATATTAAGCTGCAACTTGAAACATATGAAGATTTTGGAAAAATTCAAAGTTCCATAACCCATCTTGAAGGTACAATAGCAGCAGTGCAAAGTGATTTGGCAAATGTACTAGAATCCAGGTTGCCCGGAATTGTAGATACACTTGTCAGTGTCCAGCAACAAATCACAAAGCTTGAAAACCTCAATACTGAATCTGAACTATCTCATTTTCATCACTTGATAGATGATATCCAAACAAAACTTGAAATTTTACAACAATCCACACCCTCTCAGGCAGATATAGCCCTGCTCCAAAATGCTATGCAAAATGTGGCCGATGCATCTGAATTAAACACTGTGAAATTGGCACTTGAATCTTTGCAAAATACAGTGTCAAATCTTCCTACATCACAGGAACTTAAAAATATTAAGAGAGCAGTGAATAGGATATTGAAATCAGAAGATATCAAGAATATCCAGGCAGAGATCAAACATCTCACACAGACAGTGGCCACTCTACCAACAAATCAACATATTAATGAATTGCATGCCCTATTTGAGGATATCAGAAGGCAGGTCCATGATCTTACAGCCCAAAATTCAAAATTGGCAATTGTTGAAAATTTGCAACAAATTGTAGCTAATATCAAGCAACAGCTAGGGACCATAGAATCCAATCAAGCAAATGCTCTGTCTGTTTTTGCCACCCAGCTACAAGAAATTGTGCAACAATACAAAAAACTTGCTGTGGACATAAGAATAAAGCCTGGGCACGATGAGATTGTTAGGACCATCAATGAGCACCTTGAATCTGTAACAAGCAGATTGCTCACAGCAGAAAAGGAAATAACAGGCATAATCGAGAATCCAAAACATTCAGTAATTCTTGAATTGTACAGCATCCCCAACAAAGAATATGATTCTCCATTTACACCAGGTGGCAAAATATATATGCTGTCCCCTGCACAATTTTATTACCAATTTTTTGTTGGGGGCACATTGAGACCAATCAAGATCAAATATTGGCTTCAGCCACAGGCACACCACTACCCTACCTTATCAATAACAAATGCTGATAACAAAGTGAAAATCACCAGTGTAGAATTAGAGGATTTTACAGATCCCAATACATTAGAAACATCTTATGCTGAGGATGATGGCTCTCTGGAATTTAAAATACATATTGGGGACAAATTATATTTAGAAAATCCTGCAGTATCAGCTGCTGAACACCCCATAGTTGCAATATTCTTGTTTACATATTATGTCTAGACAAATTATTGTTGATGAATTACACAGACAGGCCAGACATAATTTTAAGAGACTCCCAGTAGTTACAAAGGGCATAGATGATTTATGGCAGAGCGACTTGATTGAAATGGCAAGTGGGCAGTTGAAAAACTTAGACAAAATCAACAAGGGCTACAAGTATCTACTCACTGTAATAGACACATTTTCAAAATTTGCCTGGGCTGTGCCACTCAAATCCAAAACTGGAAAATGTGTTACAGAAGCCCTCAGGACAATCATCAATCAGAGTGGAAGATCCCCGCGCTATTTGCAAACAGATAATGGCAAAGAATTTTATAATTCAGTGTTTCAACAATTTATTAAAAGCCAGGCAATACAACATTACTCGAGTTACAGTGACCTCAAGGCCTCAATTGTAAAGAGATTCAACAGAACCTTAAAAAATCTTATGTATAAACAATTTACACTTCAAGGTAATTATAAATGGATTAATATTCTTCCAGAACTTCTACATAAATATAACAACTCTGTCCATTCCACAATCAACATGAAACCCTCTGAAGTAACTTCATCTGATGAGCAAAAATTGATCAGCACTGTTTATTATCCTAGATATCAGCCAACAACAAGAAAGGCCAAATACAGGGTGGGGGATCAAGTAAGAATCAGCAAATATAAGCACTTATTCAAGAGAGGCTTTACAAGAAACTGGAGCACTGAATTATTTACAGTGGTTCAAGTTAAACCTGGGACCCTTAACACATATATAATAAAGGATCACCGAGGAGAAATTCTCAAAAGCAGGTTCTATGAACAAGAGCTCAGCAAAACTAAACAGCCTGACACATATCTCATAGAAAAAATTATCCGCAAAAAAGGCAAAAAGTTACTTGTCAAATGGCTAGGACTTCCAGAACACAGCTGGATCGATGCAAACAAAATAATAATATGAGCACCTGGGATGTTATAAAGAGGCTGCCAGAACCTGAACAACAAAATAAGAGAAATGGCAAATTGCTACCTGATAATATTAGGTGTCTTATTGTTGGGCCATCTGCTTGTGGTAAAACTACACTAATGGTTGATAATTTTTTATTGGCGCCCAACTGGTTAGACTGGAAAAACAGGCACTTGTATATCTTCTCTAAGAGCTTGGAACAATTAAAATATCAGCAGCTGATGGATTGGATATTGCAACTTTTGAACCAGATGTTAAGGCACTTCATGACTGTCTCGATAATTCTGTTGTTGTGTTTGATGATATTATATTGGATAATCAAAACAAGGTTAGAAATTTCTTTACACAGGGCCGGCACAAAAACATTGATTGCTTCTACCTGGCACAGACTTTTTCAAAAATACCCAAGCAACTGATCCGGGACAACAGCAATTTTATATGTGTGTTTCATCAAGACCATACCAACCTCAAACACATACATGTTGAATATGTAGGTGGGGACCTGAGCTACAATGATTTTTCCAAATTTTGCAGCAAGTGCTGGAACCAGGACAGTTATGGGTTTGTCACAATTGATATGACAAGAACACCCAATAGTGGCAAATACAGAAATAAAATCAACAATTTTCTAGACATTGAAACATAAATAAATAACCATGAAAAGGCCAATAATTGATGATCTTAAATTAAGAGATTATCTTGTAAAAAGATTTAAGGGATGGAAATCAGAGAACCGTGGAATTTATGAAAAACACAAACAAACAGAACAGCCTGTAATTGATGCTATTAATAATTTAGGTAAAAATATCAAAACTGTTACAGAGCAAAATCAAAATTTGCTCACAGAGCTTGTACCTGTAGCTGCAAGGAACATATTAGATTATCCATTGACCCCACTTTCCAGTATTCATACACCTAGTCCTATTGGTCCTAGAAGAATTGAAGCTACTCAGGATCCTATTGAATTGGGTCTTCTTGCTCAAAAATATTTAACCACACCTAAAGACAATAAAGATGAGGTGTTTGGCTTATATGCTGACACAGAGCTTGATGGCAGCATTATTCATAGAATTGGCAATTTCAGAGTAACATTTATGGGGGATGATATAATTGTATATTCAGAATCTCGACTTGGAGAAAAAGGTGCTTTTGTTAAGTATCTCGGCACACCTGGATTGTGGGAATTGATGACTAGGAAGAGGCCTGGCAGCTATACAGATCAAGATTATGAGGATTACAAAGAAATATTAATAAAATCAGATGCTCTATACCAGAACAATGATCCCACACAAAAAAGAGTCAAGTCGAGCAGTGGGGCAAAATACAACAATTTAATCAAGCCCATATGGTCACAGATCAAGACTGGCAGTGGAATCAAACAATACAACACCCTGCCTAAAGAATTTGTGTGGGTTGATGATGTCAGGAAACTTGTAGATAGGTTATTGGTGATAGCTGGGGAGGAAAATGCTGGCAACCACAATTTTTACAATGAAAAGGTTGGAATTATGGACATGATAAGCACCAAATTGTCTAATTTTATAGTGAATGACACTAAGGGGATTGGATATCTTATAAAAATTATTAATACTCTACCACCTAAATTTTGGAATATTTCTGAGGGTCGGGGCCTTGTTAATGACATTATAAACAAGCTGCCATTTGAACTACACATTCCAGGCTATCAGTATTGTGGTCCAGGCACAAAACTGGATCATAGATTAAACAGAGGGGATCCTGGTGTTAATCCTTTAGATGCTGCTTGTAGAGACCATGATATAGCATACAACACACATTCTGATCTTGACAAGAGACATGTTGCAGACAAGAAATTAGAAGAGGCTGCATTTGGTAGATTTGTAAGCAAAGATGCTTCTTTGAGTGAAAAAATAGCAGCATTGGGGACCACCATAGCTATGAGCACCAAACAAAAACTGGGGGGGGGGGTTGTGAATATGTATATAATAAACCTACAATGAAGGCCAAGGGTGTTATGTATCAAATACCTTATGCAGGTCTCAAATCTCTTAAAACTATTGACAGTCTTTTGACCAAAAAGCAGCGCAAGAAAAAAAATTCTTGTATTGCCAAGGGCCATGGAATGAAATTGTTGCTTAGCACCCCCCAATTAAAAAAATTACAGCAATCAAGAAAAAAATCACATGTGGGGGGATTTATATTTACCATCCCTGCCATCTTAGCTGCTCTCGGGGCTGTTGGGAGCTTGGCTGGGGGTTCAGCTGCCATAGCAAAAACAGTAATAGATGCCAAGAAGAATAGGGCAGAATTAGATGAGCAGAGGCGCCATAACCTGGCCATTGAGAAACAAGGCAAAGGTGTTAAAAGAGCCATGAATAAGTTTAAAAAAAACAAGAGCCGCTTACAAACCAAGATATTGAAGCTTTAATCAAGCCATTGGGCATCAAACATTTTAGAGGTGTGTACATGTCTGATTCTTTGCCAGAACAACCACTCAACAAAGAGTGTGGCATTGTTAATTTGGATAAGTACAAAAATCAAGGCACTCACTGGATTTGTTATCTTAAATATGTAAAAAATGAGGCATTTGTGTTTGATTCATTTGGAGGTGTTCCACCTGAAAATTTAATAAAATATCTAAATTCAGCTAATCTTTATTACAATAATGCCCGTGTTCAAAACTTCAAAGATGTTAATTGCGGACATTTGTGTTTATCAGTTCTTAGATATATGTCTCAAATAAATAAACCATCAATTGAAGATTTTCAAAAAGCCTTGTGGTATCTGAAACATCATGGGGGTATTCCATCTCACCAGCCAAAATTCAATATTGAAACTCAAATTACATGATGACATAGTGTATCCCAAAACAATAGCTCTCAGGGAATTTTATGGCATGTACCTAATCCCCAATATTACACACCACAACAACAAAATTGCAGTAGGGGATGAAAAAATTGTTATTACTCCAGGGCAGTATAATCTCTCCACTCTAAATGCTCAATTACCCAGAGGTATAGTGTTAAGTCAAAATTCTGTCACTCACAGAGTAGAAATTGTATCTGCCACAGAAACAGTGGATCTGGGTACTATAGGAGAGCTGTTGGGCTTTGAGAACAATACAAAACTTGAACCAGGCATCAAACACACTGCTATGAATATACCTAAATTCTTAGCCATAGAGACTCTGAATATTCACTGTAATGTAGCAGAGGGTATGATCACCAAATCAAATGGCATAGGCACTCACAAACAAACAGGCATCATTGCAACATTCAAACCTAATTCTGAATTTATGGAGCCCATCATCTACAATCCATCCCCAACATTATATTTTCCTGTGTGTCATAACAGAATAGATTATATTGAATTGATGGTCACTAATGAAAAAGAAGAATTAGTTGATTTTGCTGGAGCCACAACAACTGCAATCATAGAGATTAATATTTAAATAAAAATACATACAAGAATAAAATGGAAAATATTGAGAGTTATGAGCTACAATCATTCCCTCCAAACAGGAGGACATTTGCAAATTTAAATCAACCCAACACAGAAATTGAGGTTGATCTTGATGTAGGGGATGGCTTTATACACCCCCACAGAGCAGATCTATACATCAAATTTGATGTTGTAAAGCTCGATGGTACAGATTATCCGGCAAATTCAAATATAAGATTGGTAGACAATTTTGTGCCACATCTATTCTCTGAAATTGAGATCAGAAAGCATGGCGTTGTTATAAACAGAGTGGATTATCCGGGCATTACCTCCACAGCTTTGGCCACATTAAAATTATCCAAAACCGAGGCTTCATACTACAAAATCGGTGGATTTGAGGCTGGTGATAAGATATTATCTAAAAACCACACTGTGCTGTTCCCGATGCGCCTGTTGCCAGGATTCTTCTCAGATTATAAAGAAATTATGTGGAAGGGTGGTTTAAGAATCACATTTAGAAGAGCTGCAAATGATAATAATGCCTTGATGAGGTACAGTGCAATAAACTCTACAGGAGAAGCTCTGCCTAATACCCTGCCAGATGCAGGCAAATGCATTATTCAGACTATGGAGTTAAGAATCCCTGTTGTTGAGTATGAGGCCAGTTATGCTCTTAAATACAAAGCTGATATAATAAAAAATCCACAGATTCCTCTGCAATTTTATACATATCAATGTGTACAGAAGCCCGCATCTGGTACATATTATGAGTTTGATGCTACAAATTCATTCTCCAGCATACAATACGACATGCCGGATTTTGTGGTAGTACTGTTTCAGACTGGAAGACACAACAATCAGGAAAAAAATTCAAGTAAATTTGATAACTGCAACATCAAGAACATATATCTTAAAAATGGCAGAAATGAGGTTTTTCCTAGAGAAAATTATAATTTAGACATGTCCAAGAATGATTTCCTTAAATTATATGAGGCATTTTCAGCATTCAAGAGGGTCACTACAGGCAATACTGACATGTATTACACACCAGATGAATTCAAAGCACAGAGACCCATGTTTGTAATCAATGCTTCAAAAAGGAAACAAGTTGTGGTGAATGACAGAACAAACATTAAAATTATCTGTGAATTCCATGAGGCTTTACCTGATGACACCATATGTAGTGTTATTCTCATAGGTGAAAAATCATATGTTTATGATGTAAGAAATGAGAGAGTCACGGAGCAATTCTAGAAGAATTGCATTGTTTTAATATTAGATTGAACCTGGGGTCCAATTAAACTTAAACTGGAAATAAATATGTGTGTGTATGTGTGTATGTATGTGTATCTTGGCCTAGTTTTAAGTGTGGCCAAAAAAAATATCAAGAGGGGCATATTTTTAACAAATTTATGGACAACAATCTCACAGAAGTGCCTTTTATAAGTATAGCCTCATCAATCTGAGGGGGGTCATACTTTCCCGAGAAATTCCCGAGGGCATTTTTACAAAAATCTTGGATTAGAGGGGGTTCCACACTTGAGCAAAAAACTCATATGCTCATGTTGAGCTTGTTTTAAGTGTAAGCAAATCTGTTTGAGGGGGGTTCATACTTTCTCGGGTTTATAATACCACCAATCCCACTACTCTCTCGATATGAAATATCTTGTTCTGCCATGCTCCTTTGAATGTCTGATTCAAGTCACCAGCTCGCACAATTTCTGTCCAAGGCTGAATGGGGTAACTTGCAATTTATGCATGACGCTGTAAGTTCACATTCATCAAGGTGGTAGTCTATTTCACACTTAG